>NW_026057582.1:116056002-116102211 GCF_023721935.1 Panthera uncia
GCTCTGGGGCTCAGAGAGAGAGAATGCAGGTTCCACCACTGAGACTCCTGCTTTGTTGAAGATTAGTTGACCATATAGTTGTGGATCTGTTTCTGGGTTTTCCGTTTTGTTCCTTCAATCTGTGTGTCTGTTTTGTGCCAGCACCATACTGTCTTGATGACTACAGCTTTGTAATATAGCTTAAAATCTGGAATTGTGATGCCTCCAGCTTTGGTTTTCTTTTCCAGGATTGCATTGGCTATTCAAAATCTTCTGTGGTTCGATAAAAATTTTAGGATTGCTTGTTCTAGCACTGTGAAACATGCTGGTGGTATTTTGATAGGGACTGCATTCCATGTACATTGCTTTGAGTAGTATAGATATTTTTTTTTAATTTTTTTAATGTTTATTTATTTTTGAGACAGAGACAGACAGGGCCTGAGCGAGGGAGGGTCAGAGAGAGAGGGAGACACAGAATCCAAAGCAGGCTCCAGGCTCTGAGCTGTCAGCACAGAGCCCAACTTGGGGCTCGAACTCATCAACTGTGAGATCATGACTCACAAAAGGTAATTCCTTTTGGAGCAATTATAAATGGGATCGATTCCTTGATTCCTCTCTCTACTGCCTCATTATTGGTGTAGAGAAATGCAGTAGATTTCTGTACATTGATATTGTATCCTGCAACTTTACTTAATTCATATATCAGTTCTAGCAAATTTTTGGTAGAGTCTTTTGGGTTTTCTACATAGAGTATCATGTTGTCTGCAAATAGTGAAAGTTTGACTTCTTCCTTGCCAATTTGGATTCCTTTGATTTCTTTGTGTTATCTGGTTCCTGTGGCTAGGACTTCCAGTATTATGTTAAGTAACTGTCTTGAGTGTTGACATCCCTATCTCGTTCCTGACCGTAGAGGAAAAAGCTCTCAGTTATTCCCCATTAAGGATAACATTAGCTGTGATTTTTTCATAGATGGCCAGTCTCTATTATGTTAAGTTCCCTCTAAACCTACTTTTTTGAGGGTTTTCAGCAAGAATGGATGCAGTACTTTGTCAAATGCTTTTTCTGCATCTATTGAGAGGATCATATGTTTCCCATCCTTTCTTTTATTAACGTGGTGGATCACATCAATTGACCTGAGAATATTGAGCTCCCCTTTCAACCCTGGAATAAATCCCACTTGATTGTAGTGAATGATACTTTTAATGTACTGTTGGATTCGATTTGCTAGTATTTTATTGAGAATTTTTGCATCGATGTTCATCAGGGATATTGGTCTGTAGTTCTCTTTTTAAGTGGAGTCTTTGTCTTGTTTTGGAATTAGGGTAATGCTGGAGTCATAGAATGAGTTTGGAAGTTTTCCTTCCGTTTCTATTTTTTTGGATAGTTTGAGAAGAAAAGGTTAGCTCTTCTTTAAGTATTTGGTAGAATTCCCCTGGGAAGCCATCTGGCCCTGGGCTTTTGTTTGTTGGGAGATTTTTGCTTACTGATTCAATTTCTTTGCTGGATATTCTTTGCTCAACTTTTCTACTTCTTCCTGTTTTAGTTGTTGTAGTTTCTAGGAATTTATCTATTTCTTCAAGATTGCCCAATTTGGGGGCATATGATTTTTCATAATACTCCCATAATTTTTTGTATACATATGGTGTTCGTTGTGATTTCTCCTCTCTCATTAGTGATTTCATTTACTTGGGTCCTTTTTCTTTTCTCTTTGGTAAGTCTGGCTAGGGGGTTACCAATTTTATTAATTTTTTAAAAGAAGCAGCTCCTGGTTTCATTCATCTATTCTGTTGGGGGGTTTTTTAGTTTCTATATCATTGATTTCTGCTCTAATCTTTATTATTTTCCTTCTGCTGGCTTTAGGCTTCTTTTTTTTTTTTTTTTTTAACATTTATTTATTTTTGAGAGACAGAGAGAGATAGAGCACAAGCAGGGGAGGAGCAGAGAGAGAGGGAGACACAGAATCCAAAGTAGGGTCCAGGCTCTGAGCTGTCAGCACAGAGCCTGATGCGGGGCTTGAACTCATGGACTGCGAGATCATGACCTGAGCTGCAGTCAGCTGCTTAACCAACTGCTTAACCAACCCAGGCACCCCAGGCTTCATTTTTTTTTTTTTTTTTCCTAGCTCCTTTATGTATAAGGTTAGGTTGTCTATTTGAGATTTTTCTGGCTTCTTGAGGTAAACCTCTATCGCTATATAACTCACTCAGGACTGCTTTTCCTGCATCACAAAGGTTTTGAACCATTGTGTTTTAATTTTCATTTGTTTCCAGGTATTTGTTTAATTTTCATTTTTTTTTTAATATTTTTTTAATGTTTTTTAATTTATTTTCAGAGAGAGAGAGAGAGAGAGAGAGAGAGAAAGAGTGCATGAGTTGGGGAGGGACAGAGGGAGAGAGAGAAAGAGAGTCCCAAGCAGGCTCTACGCCATCAGCGCAGAGCCCACTGTCGGGCTTGATTTCACGAGCCATGAGATTATGACCTGAGCTGAAATCGAGAGTCAGTGCTTAACTGACTGAGCTACCTAGATGCCCCTCATTTATTATTTTTTTATTTCCTGGTTGACCCATTCATTCTTAGTAGGATGTTCTTTAGCCCCCATGTATGTGGTCTTTCCAAATTTTTTCATGTGGTTGACTTCAAATTTCAAAGTACTGTGGTTTGAAAATAGGCATGGTATGATCTCACTCTTGGTACTTGTTGAGACCTGACTTGTGACTCAGTATGTGATCTATTCTAGAGAATGTCCCATTGCACTTGAATAGAATGTGTTTTCTACTGCTTTAGGATGGAATGTTCTCAATATGTTTGTTAAGTTCATTTGGTTCAGTATGTCATCAAAGCCATTGTTTCCTTGTTGATTTTCTGCTTAGATGATTTGTCCATTGTTATAAGTGGGGTGTTGAAGTCCCCTACTATTCTTGTATTACTGTTAGTGTGTTTCTTTATGTTTGTTATTAATTGTTTTATATATTTAGCTTCTCTCAAGTTGGGGCCATAAATATTTACAATTGTTAGTACTTTTTGTTGGATAGACCCCTTTATTATGATGTAGTGCCCTTATTCATCTCTTTGCAGTCAGTCGTTTAAAATCTAGTTTGTCTTGGGGCGCCTGTGTGGCTCAGTTGGTTAAACGTCCAACTCTTGGTTTCGGTTCAGGTCATGATCTCGCATTTTGTGGGTTCGAGCCCTGCATCAGGCTCCATGCTGACAGTGCAGAGCCTGCTTGGGATTCTCTCTCTCCTTCTCTCTCTGCCCCTCCCCTGCTTGCTCTGTCTGTCTCAAAAATAAACTTTAAAAAAATCTTTTTTTAAATCTAGTTTGTCTGATAGAAGTATGGCTACTCTGGCTTTCTTTTGACATCCATTTGCATGGTAAGTGTCTCTCCATCTCCTTACTTTCAATCTGCAGATGTCTTTAGATCTACAATGAGCTATGAAAGGCAGTTGTACAGATGGGTCGGGGTTTTTTTGTTGTTTTTTTAATCAGTTCTGACATCCTTTGTCTTTTGATTGGAGCATTTAGTCTGTTTACTTTCAGGATAATTATTGATAGATATGAAGTTAGTGCCATTTTATTAATTTCTTTTGTCTGTGTTCGTTTTTAGTCTTTGTCACTTTTCTTCCTTCATTCCACTTGAAGAATCCCCTTTAATATTTCTTACAGGGGGCGTTTAGTGGTTACAAACTCCTTTAGTTTTTGTTTGTCTGAGAAACTCTTTATCTCTCCTATTCTGAATGATAGCCTTGCTGGCTAGATAGAGTATTCTTGGCTGCAGATTTTTCCCATTCAGCACATTGAATATATCATGCCTTTTTCTTGTCTGCCAAGTTTCTGTGGACAGATCTGTTGCTAACCTTATTTGTCTTCCCTTGTAAATTAAGGACTTCTTTTGTCTTGCTTCTTTTAGGATCTGTCTTTGTCTCTATTGTTTGCAAATTTAACTACAATATGTCTTGGTGCTGGCCTGCTTTTGTTGATTTTTATGGGAATTCTTTGTGCCTCCTGGATTTGGAGGTCTGTTTCATTTGTCAGATTAGGGAGGTTTTTGGCTATAATTTCCTCAAATGAACCTTCTGCCCCCTTCTCTCCCTTTTCCTCTGAGACTCCTATGATATCAGTGTTATTACATTTTATGGAGTCACTGAATTCTCTATGTGATCCATGATACTTCTTTCCCTCTTTTGTTCTTCATTATTTCCCATAATTGTATTTTTTTATGTTACCTATTCATTCCTCTGCTTCTTCCATCCTTGTCATTACATCCAGGCAGTTTTGATAATTAGTTACTGCATTTTTTCATTTTGGTCTGATTAGTTTTTAGCTCTTTTATCTCTGTGGTAAGGGACTCCCTGGTGTATTTGATGCTTTTCTCAAGCTCAGTTAGTTATGATTATTTCTTTAAGTTCTGGATCAGGCATATTACTTATATCTGTTTCGATTAGATCCCTGGCTGTGACCTTTTCTTGTTCTTTCTTTTGGGATGAATTCCTCTGTCTTGCATTTTTTCTAGTTCTCTGTCTTCTTCTGTGTGTTAGGAAAGCCGTTATGTTTCCTGCTCCTGAGAGTTAATGGCTTTATGAAGAAGAGGTCATATAATGTCCAGGGCCTAGTGTTTCAAGAAGTGTCTCTGGTGCATATTGTATGCACTGTGCTGCTGTGTTACGGCTGCTCTTTCCTTCAGGTCAGTCCTCTGCAGTTTCTTCTTGCCTGCGGTGGGGAAAGTCTGGACCATTGCCAGAATATAGCAACTTTTAACTAGGTGTGCTCTTGTCTGCTTGTTAAAAGAGACTGGATTCTATTTCCACTAGAGCTAAAGCTTTGTAGAACTCCATGGTCCTTAGACATAGTGTGTGTGGGAATTTGTGCTGTTCTTCTGGAGAATAGGCCAGCGGCGCTGGTCCTTAGGCATACTTGCCCAAGAAAAGCACTACCAGCATAGCACAGGAGGGTGGAGCTTGGTGTAAGCAGTTTAGGCAGCCAGTATTGACGCTGTGGTATTTACTGAAGTTAGTTTATGCTGAGGGGCAGGGGAGGAAATGGCTCCAGCCAGCTCCTTTGTCCAGAGAGGGGAGTTCATGCTTGCTTCTGTTCAAGAAGCCCTCCCAGAGGAGGGAGCAGTTTCTCCTTGTGTGTCCCAAGCATCCTTCAGAACGCTGCTTTCACACTGTCTGGGTCCAAGTTGCTTGCCTGCTTGGAGCAGTGCAGTACACTTTGAGCTCTATCCCAGCCAGGCCAACTGAGTTTTAAAACTCCAGACTTTAGGGACCTAGCATGGCGGAGATCTGCACTCATCCCCTTGAGGAGGGTCTTGCCACACCGGGACTGATGCAGGTTTGTTCCAGAAGGATAGTTGTACAAAGTGCAGGAGGATGGGGTTTTAAGTAAAGTACAATAAAGAGCCAGTGTACAGGTTAGCCACCCTCAGCAGGTATCCCTGGGCCTATGCTGAGGTGTGGGGGAGGGAAATGATGCCCTCCACTCCTTTGTCCCTAGAGAGGCAATGCCACCTCTCTCAGATGCGCTCCAAGAAGGAGGAACGGTCTCTCCCAGCTCGGTCCACGGGATCCTCAGATCATGCCTTCTGCCTCCTGTCTTCTCTACAGGAGCACTGCAGTACCCTCAGAGCTTTATACTAGCCACACAATGGACCAACACTCCAGTCTTTGAGCCCCACTGGTTGCAGAAACTCAAGAAAATCAGCCTCTCAGGGCGCCTGGGTGGCTCAGTCGGTTAAGTGTCTGACTTCAGCTCAGGTCATGATCTCGCGGTTCGTGAGTTCAAGCCCCGCGTCGGGCTCTGTGCTGACAGCTTAGAACCTGGAGCCTGTTTCAGATTCTGTGTCTCCCCCTCTTTCTCTCTGACCCTCCCCCGTTCATGCTCTGTCTCTCTCTGTCTCAAAAATAAAACGTTAAAAAAAAATTTTTAAAAAAGGAAATCAGCCTCTCTTTTTTTCCTAGTCAGTGGCTTTGAGGAAGTGTTTTCCTTGTGTCTGCCTCAGGGCCTGTGTATACCTTGTGTATGCCTCTCTCTTGCCTCTCAACGACCAGGGCTCCCTCCTCTCTGCAGCACCCATGATCTGTTTCTTCCCCAAACCATGTATCTGCACCTCCTACCTCCCTTGAGGTGGACTCTTCTCTCCCTCTAGTTGTGCAGTTTGTTCTTTCAGTCCTTAGATCGATGTCTTGGGTATTCAGAATGATTTGATATTTATCTAGCTATGTTCGAAGTACGAGACAAGCCTAGGGACCCCTGCTACTCTGCCATCTTAGCTGTGCCTCCATTAAACTTTTTATTTTAGAATAGTTTTGATTTTAGAATAGTTTTCATTGCTTATTTGTTTTTAATGGTAGTTTTTATAGTTTTTAACAATAGTTTTTATATTTATAGTCTTTAGTTTTTATTGTTTTTATAGCTGTTCTTTTTTGTTTGTTTGTTTGTTTGTTTGTTTGTTTGCTTCGGTTTGGGGGCAAAAATTTGAGCTCATTGGCAATAACACCTGGAAGCAGCACAGCTGGATGAACCACCTGTCTTGAATGGTATTGCTGGCCTGTAGGCTACTTTACTGCCTGCACAGCTCTCCTTGTGTGTGGCTCTGCCTCCAGCATCCTACCTGGTAGCTATGGTCCCTTGTCAAAGTTTCCCATCCTCCATCCATTTCCCTGAGTACTTTTCTTGCAGTCAATCAGCTTCCAACTGACCCCCTTACACTCTGACCATTCATTCATCTCCTCATTATTGTTTTCACTCGACAGTAAATATATCCTGGAGATCACTCTACATTTCTTATCTTTTTTGAGCTGCACATTATTCCATTGACATCACACTTCATTATGTGTTTGCGTACCATGCAATCATCATCTGATCATGTCCCTTTTTTTTTTTATCTTGTTCTTCTCTCCTCCACACCTTCTTCGCCTAGACTAGAAGGCCCAAGCGAACAGGTCCTGGGTACACTGGCCCAGAGGTGGCTTCTACTACATATATTCTACATGAAGAGCTCATGCTTTGGTGCTGGCCTCAGGAATAGAAGGCAGAGTGTGGAGGGGTCAGTCTCCTGGTTGAACAGGTCACAGCTAACTGGCTGCTGCACTAGATTTATGTTAGGTGACCATAGGACACTCACTTATAAGTACAGAAAGTCTTATCTTCCTTTTCTTGGTCTTACCTTTGCCATCATCTGGGGAGATCCTTGGAAGGGAAAATAGCATCAGTTGGTATATGTCTTGACCTTCTGTTAATAGTTCTTTTGTTTAATAATTTTTTTTAATTATTATAGAATTATAAGATTTTAAGATGGGTATACAGTAGAAGGTTCTGTGGAGAGCCTGATGTAGATTGAGAGGGAGCTTACTCACCTCTTCTGCCTGCCCCATGGTGAACACACCAATCTTAGGGACCCTTTTTTGTGGTTTAAGAGCCTTCAGACTCTGGAAATAAGCCCTGTTCTTTTTTTTTTAATTTTTTTTTTTTAACGTTTATTTATTTTTGAGACAGAGAGAGACAGAACATGAACGGGGGAGGGGCAGAGAGAGAGGGAGACACAGAATCGGAAATAGGCTCCAGGCTCCGAGCCATCAGCCCAGAGCCCGACGCGGGGCTCGAACTCACGGACCGCGAGATCATGACCTGAGCCGAAGTCGGACGCTTAACCGACTGAGCCACCCAGGCGCCCCAATAAGCCCTATTCTTGACCACCTTTAGATTCATGGTGGGTTTTTAGTTCTGCAACTCTTGTGATATTAGAAGTAAACTCTACCTCTACACTGCAATATTCTGGAGAATGGGTCTTCTTTTTATTACCTCTTTAAAAGAGTTGTGTTCCAAAAGCAGGTTCAAGATGACTACTCAGAACTTGGTTTGGGTGCAAGAATGATGCTGCCTTTCTTTCTGCCTCTAGTGCTGCTCACAGAGGAAGCACCTTCCTCCTGTCTGTGCAGTGGTGTCTTGTTATAAAGTCTTATAACTCAATTACAAACTTAAGAGGCAGGTAGCAAAAGTAAATAAAATTTGAAATTCAGTTATTCAGGTGTACTAGCCACATGTGGCTAGTAACTAAGTGTATAGCACAAACAATACATTTCCATCATTCCAGAGAGTTCTGCACAGTGCTGCTTAGACTATTTATTTTACACTAAAATGACAAAGATATAGATCTTGTTTTCAGCACCAGACTTCTGTCTGTCTTTGCGGTGAGGTAAACTTCCTAATGCAACCTTCTGTTCCTTTGCTGTAGTCTTTAGAAGAAGTGTGTGACCTATTGCATGCAGCCCCATTTCAGAACATCTTGCCAAGAGTCCATGTGAAAGGTGAGTTTCTGTGCCTCTGACCAGGGAGTCCAGATTGCCTATGCAGTGTTGAGTGGTGACACGTGGTCTTTGTGACCAGAGAACTCAGTGCTAGTTTTGTTTGAGTTTGGTCCCTGTTCAGTCATAACTGAAGGTAACTGGAAATGTAACATAGTTAAATTAATATTGAATAATTGAAATATTTAAGACTAAAACGGTATATCTTGGATGTGCTTCAGAATAGCAGGGGATGTTGAGTATCTATGAAACAAGAGTGGCACGAGTTGATCCTCATTATAACAAATGGGTACAGAGAGTTTTTGTACTATTCTTTGATTTTGATTACATTTATAATTTTTAGTGTTTAAAAAAATGAATATTGAACAGAAAATCAGTTCTGTCATTTTGAGTTAAAATATCAAATGAACCAGTTTTCTAAAACAATGTTCAGAGAATCTGTGTGTATAATTTTAAGAAATCTTCATGTGTTTCTTTGACAAAATTAAACTTCAGCAATCATTTTCCATGCAAAGGAACAGAAAGTTAAAAAAAAATTAAAATATTTTTTTCTACTGCAGAGGGAGAGAGACTTGATGCCAAAATGAAAAGACTAGAATCAAAGTACGCCCCACTGCATCTTGTCCCTCTGATTGAAAGACTGGGAACCCCTCAGGTAATGCATACTGTGACAGCTGTCACTGTGGCAAGTTTGGTATGCACATCAGACCACTGGCACGGCTGGGGCTTCAGAACACAGGTTCTGGATGACCCACCCTGGAAGGTGTAATGAGGTTGGATGGGCCCTCTCAGGCCTCAGTGTCTCCAGTGGGGTTTGTAACTGGACCTTGTCCCAGGATGATTGGGAAGTTTAAGTGAGCTAACATGTGTAAAGGGCTTAGGACATCACCTAGCATGTAAGATGTACACAGTAAATGTTACTTTTTTGTGTGGTCTGTCCTTTCATGAAGAAGGCTTTTTTCATAGGTTTTTAATAACAGAAAGTGGGAGTCTCCTATAGGAGGCAAGGTGTCAGGGTAGAGTTCCATGATTTTATATCAACTTAAGCTAGAGCTGGGTTTCATAGTTGTGGCACTGTCCCCAGTTTGGACCAGATAATTTTTTGTTGTGGGGGCTGTCTTATGAATTGTAGGATGTTGAACAGTATCCCTGGCACAACAGCCTCATGGAAATATAGCATAGAAGCAACAGTGTGAAAAACACCTGAGGCAAATGAAAAGGAGAGTAGTTTACTCATCTCAGAGCGCATCTTGGAGGGATTGAGATCCTTGGAAGATTTCTCCAGGAACAAAGGAGCTGGCAGGCACCATTTCCATCCCCTGCCCCCAGCATAAACTCATGGCCACCTTCAGTATAGCCAGCACCATGTTGACACTTACTGCCTAACTTGCTAACATTGCTACCCCACTCCCCGCTGTGCTGCAGCAGATCCACACCCTCTAGACAGGCTCACTTTCAGTCCCAGTATAGCAGGAACCCCCTACAGAGGACTGGTGCTGCACAAACTTTGCTAATACCACCAGATACCAGGCTCCCCTGCCCCTTGCCATTACAGCTCCTCCCCTCCAATATGCTCTTGGCCAGAGCCCATCGAGGGCAGTGCCACAGGCCTGGCAGTGTGCAAGTACCTTGACAAGGGTCAGTGCCAGTCCAGAATGACTCTTACCCTGGACAGAGGGAAAGATAACCACACACACAAGTCAAACGGTGGGCCCAGCAGTTGGCTGGGGGCAGACAACCAGTCTGGCTGCAGGCCCTGCCCACCAACGAAAGCTCAGGGGACAGTACAGAGAAAGCAGCTGTAGTTTGGTGCTACTGCATCTCTGGCAAACACCTAGTCTGACTCAACTCAAGCCCTAGGCAGCATGAGACTGGCCCATTAACACCACAGGAACCAAGCAAGTACCCACAATAGGCAAAGAGCCACTGCAGACAACTGAAGGAAAAGCTCAGCCACAACAGCAGGACACGCATAACATATATAGGAGACACACCTTAAGTGGCACTACAGGACCTCTTCATAAAAGCTACTTCTTTCGAGAACAGGAGACATAGCTGATTTTCCTAACACATAGAAAGAGACACAGAGAGTTCATTCCTAGGATGCAAGGGTGGTTCACTCACCACTGATCAATCAGTGTGATACATCAGTAAGAGAAAGGATAACAACCATATGATCATCTCAATAGACTTAGAAAAAGGATTTAGCAAAGTACAATATCCATTCCTGATAAAAACCTTCAACAAAGTAGGTTTAGAGAGAACATACCTCAACATAATGCAGACTTTATATAAAAAACCCACAGTGAACATCATACTCAATGGTGAAAAACAGAACTTTTCCCCTAAGATCAGGAACAAGACAGGATGTCCACTCTCACCAGTTTTATTCAACTTAGTACTGGAAGGCCTAGCCATAGCACTCAGGCAACAAAAAGAAATAAAAAGCATCCAAATTGGTAAGGAAGAAGTAAAACTTTCATTATTTGCAGATAACATGATACTATATATAGAAAACCCTAAAGACTCCATCATAAAACTACTAGAACTAATAAATGAATTCAGTATATTCCCAGGATACAAAATCAATGTACAGAAATCCATTGTACTAATCTGTACACTAATGAAGGAGCAGAAAGAAATATTTAGACAATCCCATTTATAATTGCACCAAAAATAATAAGATATTTAAGAGTAAACTTAACCAAGGAGGTAAAAGACCTGTACTCTGAAAATTATAAAATATTGCTGAAAGAAAGTGAAGATGATAGAAACAAATGGATAGATATTTCATGTTCATGGATTGGGAGAATAAATATTATTAAATATCCATATTAGCCAAAGCAACCTACAGATATAATGCAATCCCTATCAAAATACCAACAGCATTTTCACAGAACTAGAACAAAGAATGGTAAAATTTGTGTGGAACCACAAAGAAATCCCAAGTAGCCACAGCAATCTTGAGAGAAAACAAACAAACAAACAAAAAAGCTGAAAGTATCATAATTCCAGATTTCAAGTTATATTCCAGAGCTGTAGTAATCAAACAGTATGGCACTGGCACAAAAAGAGATCAATGGAATAGGGTAGAAAGTCCAGAAACAATGCTTCAATTATATGGTCCATTCATCTTTGACAAAGGGGGAAAAATACGAAATGGGAAAAAGATAGTCTTTTCAACAAATGGTGTTGGGAAAACTTGACAACTACATGCAAAAGAATGAAACTAGATCACTTTCTTATGCCATATACAAAAATAAATTCAAAATTGTTTAAAGACCTAAATGTGAGACCTCAAACCATGAAAGTCCTAGAGGAGAACAAAGGCAGTAATTTTTCTGACATTGGCCATAACAACATCTTACTAGATATGTGTCTTGAGGCAAGGAAAACAAAACTATAAAAATAAACTATTGGGATTTCATCAGAGTAAAAAGTTTTTGCATAACAAAGGATACAACCAACAAAACTAAAAGGCAAACTGCTGAATGGTAGGGGATATTTGCTAGTGACATCCGATAATGGGTTAGTATCCAATATATATAAAGAACTTATACAACTGACACTAAAAAACCAAATCCAATTAAATATGAGCAGAAGACTTAAACAGATATTTCTCCAAAGAAGACATCCAGATGGCCAATAGACACATGAGGAGCTAACATCACTCATTCATCATCAGGAAATGCAAATCAAAACTACAATGAGATATCATCTCACACCTCTCATAATAGCTGAAAGCCTAAATACAAGAAACAATAAGTGTTGGCAAGGATGTTGTAAAAAAGGGAACTTTCTTGCACTGTTGGTGGCAATGCAAACTGGTGGGTCCACTTTGGAAAACAGTATGGAGGTTCCTCATTAAATTAAATAAATAGATAGATAGATAGATAGATGGATAGGTAGAACGAACTATATCTAGGATCCAGTAATCGCACTACTGGGTATTTACCCAAGGAATACAAAAACACTAATTTGAAAAGTTAAACGCACCCGTTTTTATTGCGATATTACTTAAAAAAAGCAAGTTATGGAAACAGCCCACATGTCCATTGATAAATGAATGGATAAAGAAGATATGGGGTATGTATGTGTGCATGTATACATATATACATATACATATATATGTATATGTATGTGTGTGTATATATATATATATATATATATATAAACACAGTGGAATGTCATTCAACCATCAAGAAATGAAATCTTGCCATTTGCAACAATATGGATGGAGCTAGAGTATAATGTAAGCGAAATAAGCTAGTCAGAGAAAGGCAAATACAATGTGATTTCACTCATATGTGGAATTTACAAAACCCAACTGCAGAGAACAAACTGATGGTTGTTAGAGGGAAGGTGGGTGAAATAGGTGAAGGGGATTAAGAATAAAACACTTTTCTGAGGACACCTGGATGGCTCAGTCAGTTGAGCACCTTACTTAGGCTGAGCCTTGTGAGTCTGAACCCCTCATTAGGCTCTGTGCTGACAGCTGGGAGCCTGGAGCCTGTTTCGGATTCTGTGTCTCCTTGTCTCTCTCTGCCCCTCCCCTGCTCCCCACTCGTGCTCTCTCTCTGTCTCTCCCGCTTTCTCTCTCAAAAATAAATAAATACACTTAAAAAAAATAATTTTCTTGATGAGCACTGAGTGGAATAGTTGAATCACTATATTGTATACCTGAAACTACTATGACACTGTCTGTTAACTACATTGGAATAAAATTTAAGAAACATTTTTTTAGAACACAGTATCCCTGACCTCTGCTGACTAGATGCCATTCACCTCACCCCAAGCTGTGACAATCAAAAATGTCTCCACACATTGCCACATGTCTTCTGAAGGCAAAATCACTCCCAGTTAAGAACGGCTATAGTAGACAGTTCTCCTAGACTGAAGTATATTTAATCTAGTAAGACATATATGTAATAGCTGACATATTTATGTTGCTGATGCTTATTTCTAGAAATCCTCTTCTGCAAATTAGGATAGTTTTCAAGTAAGTCAGAAATAAATCTGGGTAGTTTGGTTTCAGCAGTGAGCCTGCCATGGCTCATAACATTCCATCCTTTCTGCAGCAAATTGCAATAGCGAGAGAGGGGGACTTGCTGACAAAGGAACGTCTCTGCTGTGGCCTATCTATGTTTGAAGTCATCCTGACTCGGATCCGGACCTTTCTGGACGACCCTATCTGGCGTGGGCCTTTGCCCAGCAATGGAGTCATGCATGTGGATGAGTGTGTTGAGTTTCACAGACTTTGGAGTGCCATGCAGTTTGTCTACTGCATTCCTGTGGGAACACACGAGTTTACAGTCGAGTAAGTGTACTCAGTGGATGGGGAAAGTGGGAACAAGCTGGTGTTAGGCTCACATAGAAGACTACATTCCTCTGGAAGTGGACTAGAAGTTTTTCAAGTTGCTTTAAAGCTATTTAAGTGGAAGTTCTTAATGCTCAGGAGGTGACTCGGGGTGAAGTTTCTAGGTGTTCTCTGAACCCATGGAAACTTAGGTAAGTTAAGTTTTCTTAACTGTGCATTTTCTAGATGGGGGTGTCCACAGCTTCATAGAATCATTGTTCTTGGAGGGTCTGTGATCTGAAAGAAGGTTAGGAAACAGTGTGCCAAAGGAACTCAAAAGAGACTTTTACCAAAAAGGACACGTCATCTGCTGCTTGGCGTTCCCTTCCTGGCCTGTTCCCAGTAGATCCCTTGGTCATTGAATTCTGGACACCGAGTTGTAAAAGACTTTATAATTGTTTGTGATTGCTTGTTGTCCTTGTTGCTTCTTGTTTCTAGGCAGTGCTTTGGCGACGGGCTCCACTGGGCTGGCTGTATGATCATTGTACTTCTTGGGCAACAGCGGCGCTTCACTGTCCTGGATTTCTGCTACCATCTACTTAAAGTCCAGAAACATGATGGCAAAGATGAGATTATCAAAAATGTGGTATGTGGAAGAGAATCTTCCACTATGTGGAAGTTTCACAAAATATTTACTAAAAGTTATTTTTCTGGGAATGTTTTTCATCCCAATACATAAGGTGACACCAACTGAAGCTTTCTTTTCCAAAATGAATCTAAACATACTTGCTAAGTAAAGCAGTCAGGCAATTCAAATAGTAATTATTCCATTTTCTTTCTCTTTTTAGGGTACTTAGATCTGCTTCATATTATACAGCCTTATAGAATCTGCATTTTTAGATTATTGGCATATTATTCCAGTTTCTGGCTTCCTTTGTTATAGTCAAAATGTGTGTGGTTTGTTTTGTTTTGTTTGATTTCTTTGTTATGACTGCTCTTTAGGTCTTTTTCCCTTTGTCATTTTATGGATTCTTTGTAATTCTAGAAAATACTCAGCCATTATCTTTTCAAATATTTTAGTTTTCTTCCATTCTGTTTTCTTTTAGGACTGCAGTTACTTACTTGTTAGATATTCTTCTGGTTTCCATATCCCTTATCCTGTTAGTTTTCTAATTAGGTTCCAAATCCACAACAGATTTCCACAGGCTTAGTGGTTTAAAACAACACCCATTCTCTCACAGTTCTGTAGGTCAGAAGTCTGGGTACAGAATGACTCAACTGACTTTATTTATCATCTCAAGGCCAAAATTAGTGTGTCTGTAGCACTGTGTTCCTTTCTGGAGCCTCTGGGGATGAATCTGCTTCCAGGCTCATTCAGGTGGTTGGCTGGTTGCAGTCCCTTGCAGTTAGAGGACCAAGGTCCCCATTTCTTTACTGCCCATTGGCCTACATCCTTCTACTTTCCACATGAACCCCTCCAGCCAAGGTGGGTCAAGTCCCTCCCATGCTTCCAATCTATCAACTTTCTGCTATATCTCCTGCCTCTACCTGAAGGAAGTTCTCTGCTCATATGATTAGGTTGGATTCACCTAGAAAATCCAGGGTAGTTTCCCCATTTTAAAGTCTAATCTTAACTACATTTACAGTCTCTTTTGCCATGAAAGGTAACATTTTCATAGGTTCTGGGGATTCAGGCATGGACGTCTTTGAGGGGCTACTCTACCTTCCGTATCTCCCATTTTCTTGTCTCTCTGGGCTGTTCCCAGAGTACTTTATTCAGTTATCTAATTCATTCAGCTGTGTCTAATCTGCTGTTTTTAGTTTTGAGAAATACTAGTTTATTTTTAAATTTTTGATTCGGAGGATGCCTGGGTGGTTCAATCGGTTAAGCACCTGACTTGATCTCAGGGTCATGAGTTCAAGCACAACATTGGGCTCCACACTGAGTGTGAATCCTATGTATGTACATATATACATACATACATGTGTGAAGCCTACATATATACACACATACATACATACATACATACAAGTTTGATTTAGTTCAAATCTTGGTGGTAATTGATCATTTTATCTTCTTCACTGAATTTTTCCCATTTTTTTTTATACATTTGATGGGATTATATTTTTTAATTCTAGTATGTGAGACCTCAAAGGTTATCTCAAATTCTGAAATGTTTCGTGTGTTAGGTTTTTTATTTGCCAGCTCTTGTCCAATTAAACTTAATTTGGATTGCTTTTCTCCCAAGATATTTATTTGCTTCTCATCTCCACAGGCTGTTACCAACTTGGGGCCACATTAGCCTAATTAGAGGGACCATGGCTTCAGGTGTAGCCCAGCTTGCTTACAGCCCAGGCCATCTCCTCATCTCACTGCTGCTGGTGGCATCTGTCCCTGAGGAGGTCCTGGCTTCTGCTTTACTTCCTGCATAGACAAAACCTGCAGTGCTTTTTAAAGTTTCTTCCTGTGTGTGTGTGTGTGTGTGCGTGTGTGTGTGTGTCTGTCTGTGTGTCTGTGTGTGTGTGTGTGTGTGTGTGTGTGTGTGTCTTTTATTAAACCGGGAGGATCTATCAAAGTATCCTGTCTACAATAACTGGAAATCTAAAACTTGTATTAGATTACTGGTCTTTCCCCACTGACTATATTATCTTCATCTTTACATCACCAATTTTTAGCACACAGCAGGTTCTTAATACCTGTGTGTTGAATGAATAGGTCTAAGTTGTAAAAGTAAATCTACCATCAGTAGTATGAAACCGATAGAGAAATGTGTTTAAATGCAAAATACATTCATTGTTCCAATAGGTACATTACAGAGATGTGTGCTAGTAGTTTGCTATAATTTTTGAGAAAATGTGAAAATTCTGACATTTTGAAACATGAAATAAATGTACATGTTTTAATAATAAAACATCCTAATTTTAACTGTTGCAGCCATTGAAGAAAATGGTGGAGAGAATTCGCAAGTTCCAGATCCTAAATGATGAGATAATTACTATCTTGGACAAGTACTTGAAGTCTGGTGATGGAGAAAGCACACCTGTGGAGCATGTTCGCTGTTTTCAGCCACCTATCCACCAGTCCCTGGCCAGCAGCTGAGGACATGTACATCATGTTTTTGAAGAGTCCCAGTACTGACTGCATTTAATAACTATAAGGGCATGTTTTTCTTTCCATAAACTATTTAGTAAGATTTTTAGTGACTATTTTTCAGTATCTCTGTGCCTGTTAAAGGGGGTGCTTTTCAATTTAAAAGCTTAATTTTATAAAATTATTTTTCTAGACTAAAATTGTATATGCCTTTGGTAATTAGAAAGTCTGAGAATATTAGCTGCTAATTGTTGCCATCATGTTCTTACAGAATTATTTTGCATTTTTCTATGGAATGTTCCAACAACTAGCTATGTCAAAATGCTGCTGAGTTCATCCATATATTCCTTAGCAAAGGATCAGTGATGTTTGGGGAAAGATTTATGGACTTAAGAAACTTAATACCAGCTCATTGTAATAAAATCCACTACCAATTAGAATTAAACTTAATGCTTATTTAGCTTTTGTTTAGGGATTTTTCTGATGGTCTTTTATGAATAACCTTTTCTAAGTCATTGTTCCTTTTTTTTGTGTCAGTGTGTCAGAAAATAGTGAACTTGATTCCTCTGCTTCTACTAAATCCAGTTGTGACAGTCTAATTTGTAAGGTATGATTTAAAGGTTACAGAAATCAAACTAATAAAACTTAATTGTGTTCATTCATTTAGTGTTGTTGATAAGGTTTTGGAGTGATGGGGGTCTGGAGCCAATGGCCAAGAAAGAATTCTTGACACATCTTTGGTGCAAAAAAGTGATTCTGTTGGGGTGCCTGGTGGGTCAGTTGGTTAAGTGTCCAACTCTTGGTTTGGGGTCAGGTTATGATCTTGCTGGTTTCATGAGTTATGATGAGTTTCATGAGTTTCATGAGTTATGATCTTGCTGGTTTCATCAGGCTCCACGCTAGCAGCCCAGAGCCTGCGTGAGATTCTCTCTCTCCTTTTTCTCTCTGCCCCTCCCTTACTCACCTTGTCTCTGTCTCTCTCAAAATAAATAAATAAACTTAAAAAAAATTTTTTTTAAACATGATTTTATTAAAGCATGAGGACAGGACCCATGGGCAGAAAGAGCTGCCCCGGGACAGTGAGGAGAGACTGATTATATACCTGGGAGTTGGGGGAGGTAAAGGCAAGGGGAAGTTTCCAAAGAGATTTTCATATGCTAAAAAAGAATCACAGGATACTGGAGGCCTAGCTATTGTCAGGCTAAGGATATTTTTCCCTCTAGCAAAGCGTTAACACTAAGACAGTAGGGGGTTCCTAGAGAAATGTTGTACTCTGTATTTACCTCAAGTATTTGTCAATGGGCTGCAGGTTCTAAGGAAATTTAATTTTACCTGCCATTTCCTTCCTGCCTTTGTTCCCCATATCACTATGGAGGAGAGGGTGATGTTGGGGCTCCAGGTAACTTGAGTCTACAGGTTTCTGGAGATAAGGCTATTGATAAGATTGCCTTTTTCTTATAATTTACTAAGATATTTGTAAACTGATGGAGACTCATGTCCTGTATGACTGTGATCTCTATCAGTTAACCATTTGTTTTCTTTACTTTCCTTTGATCTTGGGCAGCCAGGAGTGCCTGAGAAATATCACACATATGGTGGGGGATGGGGTGTTTGTGGGGTGTCAGCTTACCTTATGCTCTCTCATTTTGTGACCCTATGCCCTTGTTTGGGCAAAGTACTTTACTTATCCCAGTGCACACACCTGGCTCAGTAGGTCTGAGTCTAGGTCACCTGTAACCTTGCAGGAAGGGACAAGACCATGATAGGGAGTAACTGCCATATGGCTTTGGAAACACACCACTAAAACCAAATCCAGCAGCATCATACATGATACTAAAAATAAAGTCTGTGAACGATTCCATTCTACTCTTTAACCTTGACTTATTATGAAATGAAACTATTCTTTACAAAAAGTTGCCTAAAAATGTTGCTTTTGATAATGTGAACTAATGGCAGATTGAGGTAGTATCTGTGCTCACTCTATACTGAAAGTATAGAATATGATGAGGAATTACGATTAATGGCTAAATTTAAGTAATTCATTTAATAAGTTCTGTAAGATTCTATTATAAACTAAATCATATGTAGTAAACATTTATGTACAAGACAATTTCAAGTGTTGTAAGATGTTGAAATAAGAATTCATTAACCTATGCATTCTCAGTGAATGCAGTATCACACCCAACGGAAGTGAAAATTGATTCTTTATTATGTACAAAGTACAGATACACAGTACATAAACATATAGAATATGTGAGAAGTAAGGGAAATGATTCATTTTCAGAAATACCAAATAAAAGCTGTGCTGTCTTGTTAGGTTTACAACTTATTGGAAAAATGTATGAATACCTCCCCACCACCACCACAATGGAGTCCCAAACCTTTAGACACTTCACTTCCTGTTTTTTTTTCCCCCTTTCCATTTTGTGAGCTTATTTTCACAGGTTGCATGTGCCAAAGAACAAAGGGAAGAGAGACTAAAAGTCTCTGTGACACCTCAGGGAATGTACATTTGTTCCAGTCAGACTACTTCTTGCCTTAAGGGTGTAGGGGATGTCTAGGTAAGGCTATAACCTCTGTAGTACTCAGCCAATGAGGAGCCAGAGAAGGGACTTGCATGTTAGGAGATAAATTGCTGTAACTGCCCTGAGTGTGCCTTTCGGTCAGACACTAACTTTCTCAAGAATGTTGATTAAAGCCTCACTTCACTGTGCTCCAAGTCTCCGCATCCCTCCTTTGATTGGGTTGGTGGGCCTATTTCTCACAATTTGGGGGCTTGTCCAGTATTCACCTCAATCTGCGGGGTCCAAGTTCTGAGAAAGGGGAGACACGTCCCACCCTGGTTTGGGTGGCCTTTCCACAGGAGGACCCCTGGCCTCTGCAGGATCCATGGAGCTCAAGACTTTTTACCTTTGGAGACAGAAGAAGTGATGCTGGGGGAAGGGTAAAAGGTACCACAGCGACCTGGTAATTCCGTGCATGGTCCAAGATAGGAAAATTAGACTAAGTACTGCTTGGGGGTCAGGAAATCTTTGGAGGCTGAGTATTTGTGACTGAGATCTATCCTACATACGAAGTGAATGTAGAGTCTCCATCTGCAGTTTCGTTCTCCCAAGAGGGGAATGGAGGGAAACGGCTGGAGACAGACAAAGCGAGTCCTGGAGAGTGCAAGAAACCTCCATTGAGAGTGGTTGAGCACCCCAGGGAAACTCAGAAGCAAGAACTAACCTGGTTGAGGATGGGGAACAAAAATTCTAGGCCTAGGGATAAGGGAAGAGACACCCAGAAAGAGGTGGGGTCTCTTCAGATTCCTCCACATAGTCCCCAGAGTACTGGGAGGATGCTCCTTGTACAAGGAACAAGGACAAACCTAAAATGATCAAACTCTACTGCATTGCTTGGACTAAAGACCCAATTCAATGACTGTTTTTTGGCCCATTTGGCTCAGCGGAAGACTGGGTCTATGGCTGTGGTACTTCATGTGAATGACAAAAGTTCCAGTACAAGGGAGGAAAGGGACTAACTATGCTCTCTTCTGGTTATCAAGAGCTCTCCCTATGTTTTCAAGAGTAAAGTGAGAGAGATCTCAGGTTTCTATTTCAAAACCATGACTGTAAGGACTGAGACTGAGGAAACATGGGATCTTCAGTCCCTTGGGACTCTCCTTGGGATGCCTTTTATCCCCCTGGAATCAATTCAGATTGCAAGATCTAAGAAAAAAAAAAAGGATCTTTTATATTACTGCCTGGCCTCAATACTCATTAGGAGATGAGGAAAAATGGCCCATTAATGGGACATTAAATTTTAATACAATCCATCAGATCTCCTCTGCAAGAAATAGGACAAATGGACAAACAGGACAAATGGAGGTACCCTGTGTCCAGGCTTTCATGACCCTAAATAAGGATCCAGAATTGAGGGCCTCTTGCAGAATGTGTTTACCCAAATGTGTTTGGCTAGTAAACTCCCTCCTGATATATTGGATGATTGTCTAAACAGGCCTCCTCCAAATAAACCCAGGTTGCCAGAGGAAACAGGCCATCCCTAATGAAGGGGACTCTGACACTCTCTCTCACTGTTCCTCCTTCCTAATAGACTCTAGCTGTATGTGGGGTTTCTTCCTCATTCATTTCCTGGGTTAATGACTATGATAATTAGAGCTAATTGGTTAGTCTACCTCAGGGGAGAGACTTTAAGGAATATTCCCAAGCAGCTGCTGAAACTCCTTCCTTTTGTTTCAGGGAAATTCCCTATCTTCTCCAGCCTGATACAGACTCCATATTTCCACTTAGGTGGAAAAAAACATTGGCACCTGCTCCTCTGAGCTGACGAGGTTTAGAACCAGGAATCTCCTTTCTCTGCCTTCTCTCCTTTCTGCCTTCCCCTCCTCCTCCTCCTGTTTCTGCACACCTACGGTGCAGCCTGCATAACTGATTCTATACCCTCTTCTCTGTCTCTGGCACTATTGGCTCCTCCTCCCACCCTTGATGTCAAGGAGTGAAGAGCACTCACTTGGACCTCCCACTTCAGATTCCCCCACCGGTAAAAGCTGACAATTGACTGACTTTTAAGTGGATACAGGTGGAACATAACTCATGTATTGAGTTACCAGCATTAAATGTGAAGCTTGTTTTCTCAGCCAGAGTGTTCAGTCAACTGAACAAAAGTTTCCCAACGTAGACAATGGGACAGGTGTTGCATCCACACGACTCCTGAAACAGAATGCTACGGGCACCAGTGACAGTCACAACAAAGTTTATTACAATGAGAGGCAAGGCCGACTGATCGGGACCAACACTCTTGATAAGAGTGCGGCCCCGAACAGCCGGGGTACAGAGTTTTTATAACCGATCACATCGTTTTATCACCTGGGAACAGAACAAAGAAACAATTTCCAGATGAGTTAGAAACAGTTGCCTAATGAGGTGTTTACTTTAAACTTTCTGCCTCTAAGTTGCAACCAGTGGATCTCCTTGACCTTGCCTCTGATGCTCTTTTCTTTGAACTTTTGTTTCCTTAATTGGTGAAGCCTAATTTACAAGAGTATGAGGCGTAATTTATAAGAGTAAAGCAAGGCTGTTGTCTCTTAACCTTCAATGTCAACACAAAGCTGTTATTTTTCAAGCTAAGCATTAGCCCTACACTACAATTTAACCCTTACATTTCCCCCTTTTCTTGTCAGTGAATCAATCCCTTGATTCATTAGGAACTAAGGGGATATAATTGGACCTGATCATCATAATTTTTATTTCACTAACTCGCTTCTTGACATATTGTACTAACCAATTGATAATGCATGGGCCAATAGTTAACCCGAGAAGTAACAATAGCAGTGGCCCAGCTATGGCTGTAAGCAATGATGTGAGCCAGGGGGACCAAGAGAATAAACTCTGATACCAATTATTGCTGGCTTCCCTGGCACGTTCCCTGGCCCTAAGATTATCTCTGACCAAACTGAGAGTGTCTCGGATTACTCCGGAATTGTTCGCATAAAAACAGCATGTTTCTCCGAGGGCCACGCAGAGGACCCCTTCCTTCATGAAGAGTAAATCAAGCCCTCTTCTGTTTTGTAATACAACCTCGGCTAAAGAGTCTACTTGGTGTTCTAGCCGAGAAATTGAAGTTTCCAGGTAGCCTAGGTCTCGGTCCACTTGCTTACAGTTTTGAAATTTTGGTCCCCCACAATGAGTCCAGCAGTTCCAATAGCTGTGGATCCTGCAATTCCCAGTCCCACTAGGAGTGGAATGAGGACTGGTGCTGCCCTTTTTACCCTGGAATGTCCTTCAAATAGACGTAAGTGTTCTCTCCCTGCTTCTCCGCTATATAGGTATATTTGTGGGAGAATATGAACTAGGATACAAATCTCTTGGGTGCCGACCCCAAAGTATGCGGCTGCAATGCAGGGGGTAATTCCTGATGAGCAAGCAAACCAGGCTCCAGTAAGGGCTCGGTATGCTATATTTTGGGCGCTATCAGTATCTGAACTACTTGGAATATACACTTCTGCACAAGAGTTTTTGTAAGGGGAGTTCTGCCAATTATATTCTTGGGACACTATACACCAACCCTGCCCTTGGAGGTCTCCTAGGGTTAAAATTGGTCGTGAACCCCAAGGGCACAATGTCGTGCTTGGATTTAGCAATTTCACAACATGCTTTTCTATGTCTTGTCCAATGCTAGCATTTGTAGCCACTCCCACATAATATGGGGGTTTAGGGTTTAAGCACAGCCAACAATCTTGTACAATCTCGGTGTGAGATGAATTTAGCCAAGCATACATAGAATCTACTACATCTAGCCAATGCGTCTCAGGGGAGAACGGGTTCTGGATATGACCTGTAGTTGGTAATTCCAACTTTGTGGGGGCACCCGATTGTGGGGTAGGTTGGGAAGGGACAGTCGGAAAGAGTGGGGGGTGTAAAATCATATCCTTGTTTGGCCCTACCGGATTGGGTGGAGTTTTTCTTTTAACCCGTTGTATAGTAAAGGAAATGCCCTTGTCAACTCCTGGAGCATACATCCTGAGACCCCAAGTGTGTCCAGTGTCCCAGGAAGAGGAAAAGGTACTGGAACTAGAAACCTTTTTTAAACATATTTTTGTTGGGTTACATTTTCCTTGAGTCTTACATTTGGGATCTGGAGTTCTAAGGAGGGTGATTAAGGGATCATGGCCCTGTCCTGCCAGCCAGGGGGCCAGCGTTTCACAACCCCATTTTGCACAATGGTATTGGCCTTTTCCTTCACATTCGACCTTTCTATTTGCAGGGCAACTGTATAACCCTGGTATGTTAGCCAATTTTTGTTCTTGATCCCTGTGTCCACATCCATAGGTAACCATATAGGGGTTTTCGGGGACCGGAGGAGCGAAGCCTGTTGGCTGTTTATAATTAGTAACTAGAGTCCCCCATGAGTCCCCCACCAAGTCGCATAAATCAAACAAAAAACAAGGCACAGTGGAAGAGGTATTAGATGCTATCACCTTTCCCGTGACAGTGTCCCTGAGTTCCCATTGGTATGGCCAAAAAGATAGGGGATGCAATTCCATACAGTCCCCCACACTTATCACCATACAAACCCAGAAAATTATTATTATTCCCGCATCAGTCTTAGCTTTAAAGGATCTTCTGGATGCCTTTGAACCTTCCATTGCTCTTTGTTATCTGGTTCTGCATCAGTCTGGGTTGTTCCCGCCTTCACGCAGTTTTTCTTAACCTGAGAGTGATGAATCCAGGTTCGGACACCATCTACCTTCACGGCCGTGGGTGTAGTCAGAATCACGGTGTGTGGTCCTTTCCAGTGCGGCTCCAGGGTTTTAGGCTCGTGCCTTTTGACCCAGACTAAGTCTCCTGGTTGAAAGGGGTGGGGAAGAACAGGAGGATGAGTGAAGGCTTCTCTCAAGGCCCTGGTTATTTCCTTCTGTACATGTTGCAGGGCCATGAGCGAAGCCAGCAAATGGTCCTGTTCCAACTGTTCCATTACATCGTCTCCTAGCCTCGGCAGGATAGGTGGAGGTCTGCCAAATAAAATTTCATGAGGGGAAAATCCCTTGACAAATGGAGTACAACGCGCTCGCAAAAGGGCAAAAGGCAGGACATCAACCCAATTTTCGCCTGTCTCAAGGGACAATTTGGTTAAGGTCTCTTTTAGGGTCCTATTCATCCTTTCTACTTGACCTGAGCTCTGGGGTCTATATGCACAGTGTAATTTCCAATCTATTCCCAATGCCTGGGCCAGACCCTGGGACACCTGCGCCGTGAAGGCCGGGCCATTGTCCGATCCTATGCTCAGAGGCAGCCCGAATCTAGGGATTATTTCATTTAATAATTTCTTAACTGTCGCCTGAGCCGTTTCTGATTTAGTGGGGAATGCCTCGACCCACCCGGAGAAGGTGTCTACAAAAACAAGCAAATATTTATATCCGTATTTCCCTGGTTTAATCTCAGTAAAATCTACTTCCCAAAAGCGGCCTGGCTCAATTCCTCTCTTTTAGCTTCTGAAACCTTCCTATTTGCACCCTGATTTACTTGGGCACAGCTTACACATCTTTCAACCACCTCTTCAATCTCTTTTCCCAGCCCTTGCGCCCTGAACTTTCTCCGCACTAATTCCGCCATCTTCGTTTTTCCCAGATGAGTCCCTTGGTGGAGCTGACCCACCATGCGCCGCCCGAGTGCCGCGGGTAAGAGGATCTTACCTTCAGGATCCTGAAACCACTTTTGTCCCGGCATCCTACTTCCCCCTTTTCTGGAAATCCACTCCAGAAAATCCAGTTAGGAGTGTAACTGGGCTCCAGTGGAAGCAGGGGCTCTGTCAAGATCGGTAGCTCCAAGGCACTTTCACTTTTAGTTAGGGCAGCTTCTCGGGCTGCTGCATCAGCCAGGCGGTTTCCGACTGCCTCTAGGGAGTTGCCTTTTTGATGTCCCGGGCAGTGAATGATTGCCAGCCTCGCAGGTTCCCAGATGGCTGCTAGAAGATCTAAAATTTCAGCTTTATTTTTGATGGCCTTGCCTTCTGCTGTGAGGAGACCACGCTCTTGATAAATGGATCCGTGTACATGCGCGGTTGCAAAAGCATAGCGGCTGTCCGTATAAATGTTAACTGACTTGTTTCTTCCAAGTTTTAGGGCTTTTGTTAGTGAGATGAGCTCTGCGCGTTGGGCTGAAGTTCCTGGGGGAAGGGTCTGTTGCCATAAAACTTCACGGTCTGTCGTCACCGCAGCACCGGCATACCTTTGCCCTTGAAACACAAAACTACTGCCGTCTGAAAACATGCTGATATCAGGGTCATGTAAAGGAATGTCCGTAAGATCAGAGCGGAGGGACAAGATCGTTGCCAAGGTTTCTGGGCAAGAGTGTAGAGGGGGATTCTGTCCTTCAGGCAGCAAAGTGGCTGGGTTTAAGGTTGTGGGAGCACAAAAACGTATTCGGGGCTGGTCAAGTAGCAATGCTTGATATTGGGTAATCCGAGCATTTGACAGCCATCGCTCTGGGGGAGCCCGCAGTAAAGTTTCCACTTCATGGGGCCCCGTGACAGACAATGCTTGCCCTAAGGTTAGTTTGCATCTTTAACTAGAAGCACAGTGGCAGCAATTTGTCGAATGCATGGGGGCCACCCGGAAGCAACTGGATCCAGCCGTTTTGATAAATAAGCCACTGGTTGGCGCCAAGGTCCTAGGCGCTGTGTCAGAACTCCCTTGGCTACCCCCCCCTTTTTCGGCTACAAACAAATGGAATGGCTTGGTGGGATCTGGCAGGGCCAAGGCTGGTGGGGTCATGAGAGCATCTCGTAAGGCTTGGAAGGCTTTGGTTTGAGTCTCTCCCCACATGAAGGATTCTGGAGACCCTTTGAGGGTGGCATACAAAGGGGCTGCCAGTTCAGCAAAGCCAGGTATCCATAGTCTGCAGTAGCCTGCCGCCCCAAGGAACTCGCGGACTTGTTTGCGAGTTTTAGGCTGAGGAATATCGAGTATGGCCCGAATTCTTTGTTCACCAAGGTAGCGCTTACCTTTTTTAAGGTTGTAACCTAGATAGGTCACTGCAGTACGACAGACCTGTGCGTTTCTGGCTGACACTCGGTACCCCAGTTTTTGTAGAAGACTCAAGAGTCCTTTGGTGGCATTCAGGCATTCTAAATGAGAAGGGGCCGCCAGCAAGATATCATCAACATATTGCAATAGAGTTACCTGTGGGTTGGAAATCCGAAATGGCTCTAAATCTTGGTGCAGGGCTTCATTAAAAAGAGTAGAATTTTTAAATCCCTGGGGGAGTCGCGTCCAGGTGAGCTGTCCGGCTTTTCCCTCTTCAGGATCAGTCCATTCAAATGCAAATAGTGGCTGGCTTTGTGGGGCCAGCGGGATGGCAAAGAAGGCATCTTTTAAGTCCAGAACTGTATAATACACCTGAGAAGGGGGAAGCAGACTAAGGAGAGTATAAGGGTTGGGTACAGTGGGATGAATGTCCATTACCCTGGCGTTTACTGCTCTTAGGTCTTGAACTGGCCGGAAATCGGATGAATTAGGCTTCCGGACAGGAAGAAGCGGAGTATTCCATGGCGACTTGCATGCGATCAAAATGCCAGAGTCGCGCAAACGCTTGATGTGAATAGCGATTCCCCGCCTGGCCTCCCGGGATATTGTTTTAGTCTTACCGGAAGTGCGGATGCCTTAAGTTCCACTATTATGGGAGCTTGATGAATTGCCAGCCCAGGTGGATTAGTTTCAGCCCATACCTGGGGAAAATCCGCCTGGAGGCTTTTAAGGAGGGGATCGACTGCATGAACATTTTCATTAGGCACTGGAGTGAGCAGACCCTCTTCCCCAAGTGGCACAGTCACCATTACCATTGTTGGGCCATCCTGGCCGACTTTAATATGCATACCCCCTTCAGTGAATTTCAAAGAAGCCGTTAGTTTATGCAGTAGGTCTCTACCTAGTAATCCAGGGTAGGGGCATTCAGGCATGATTAGGAAAGAATGTGTAACAGTTTTACGGCCTAAATCTACTTGTTCAGTGGTCCATTTACAAGTCTGGGACCCAGTTGCTCCTTGCACCAGGGTTGCCCCTTGCCTGGTGGGGCCAGGATCTTGTTTTAAAACTGAAAAGGTTGCCCCAGTGTCCACCAAGAAGGTCTTAGGTTGGCCCCCTATATTAACAGTAACCAACGGCTCAGAAGGGGCCACCGAGCCGCGGCCCCGTCAGTCGAAATCGACTCCCATCACAGATACCTGGGGTGGCCCAGTTTTGCGTTGGGCTAAGTTGGGGCAATCCTTTTTCCAGTGTCCCTCTTGTTTGCAATATGCACACTGATTTTTTCCCAGTGACACTTTAACCCTTTGTTTATCTTTTTTCTTTTGTTCAGACCAGAATTCTTTGGGCGTTCTGGGTCCTCTTCCCTCACGGGCATCCAGGACGGCTGCCACCACCCTGCTTAATTTTTCTGTCTGTCTTTCTTCCTGAGAATCCCTATTGTTGAAAACCTTTTGGGCTATTTCAACTAACTCAGATAAATTTTTTCCTTCAAACCCATCTAATTTTTCTAACTTTTTCCGAATGTCTGGGGCTGCCTGTGAGACAAAAGCCAGATTTAATGCCCTTCTATTTTCAGGTGCCTCAGGGTCAATAGGGGTAAAGGTGCGGTATGCCTCCATGAGCCTTTCTAAGAAGGCCAAGGGGCTTTCCCCAGCTCCCTGAATTACTTCTGTTACCTTAGACATGTTTGTGGGCCGGCGGGCGGCCGCTCGGAGACCTCCCAGTAGAGTCTGGCGAAATAGGGTTAATGATTGCCTACCATGAGGAGTGTTTGGGTCCCAATTCTCAGGATGCGAGGAAGGAAAAACTTCCTCCAGCACAGCAGGATCCACGGTGGGTTGCCCGTTTGGCCCCATCACTAATTTCTGGGCCTCACGACGGATCTTATCTCGCTCCTCAGTGGTGAAGAGAACCTGCAAGAGCTGTTGGCAGTCATCCCAGGTTGGCTGATGGGTCACAAATATGGTTTCAAGAAGAGAAATTAAGGTTTGGGGTTTCTCTGAGAACGAGGGGTTTTGAAGCTTCCAATTATAAAGGTCGCTAGTGGAGAAGGGTACATAAGTCATAAAGGGTCGGACTTCACCCTGCAGGGGTGGCCCTGGACGAAGGGGTAGGGCAGTGGGAGGGGGATGAAAGGGAGTCCCTGACCGGGTATGAGATGGGCTCAGGGGAGTGTCCTGACTCGGGCTTGCCTCCTGATCTGAAGCATCCTGACTTGTATTTTTTGAGCGAGAACTATAGGGCGGCGGGCGGTAAGTTTCTTCTTCCTCTGGTGCAGGTGATAGAGGGGGCAGCCGCTTAGTCCCGTCAAGATTCTTATTTTGAGCTCCAGATGGGCTGCCTTTGAGTGGTAAAGCCTGTACTTTAGGGAGGTAAGGGGAAAGGGGAAGGAGAAGTTTTAACCAATCTGGAGGGTTTTCGATGAGGGTCCTCCATGCCCCAATATATGGGATTTGGTCTTCGTGCCTAGAAAAGACAATATCATGAAACTTATATATCAATGTAAGGTCAAAGGTCCCCTGTGGAGGCCATTCCACCTCGCAGAGAGTTCAAAGGACTGGCTTCTTAACGTGGGGGCCGAAAACTGAGGCAGCTCTCCTATAGTCCTGGAAATGGGTTAGTATGAGACTCAGAGGGGTGGGGGTACTCTGATTTTGACCCATGACAAAGATAGGCAGAACTGACAAGGACGCACATTCAACAGGAAGAAGACAAGACACGAAGAAAACACAAATTTGAGATCTCTAGGCCAGTAGGCCGTGGCAGTCACCTGAAAATAGGATCCTTCTTGACAAAAACCAAACCAAATGGGGTCCACCAGCGTCCCGGTAGGATCCCTGACTCTGGGTCTATAGCCGCGTCCAGCAGACCCTCCTGAGTCATCCAAATGGCGCGCCCCAAGAATTCCTTACCTCTCCCAATCCCGAGCTTCTTCCCAGGGGTCGGCAGAGCAATCCGCAGAAAGGGCCCTGTTTCAGACCTTTAACTTTCCCGCGGAACAATCCAAGAAAGGGTCCTGTTTCAGACCTTTAACTTTCCCGGCCAATGCACCAAATGTTGCATCCACACGACTCCTGAAACAGAATGCTACGGACACCAGTGACAGTCACAACAAAGTTTATTACAATGAGAGGCAAGGCCGACCGATCGGGACCAACACTCTTGATAAGAGTGCGGCCCCGAACAGCCGGGGTACAGAGTTTTTATAACCGATCACATCGTTTTATCATCACCTGGGAACAGAACAAAGAAACAATTTCCAGATGAGTTAGAAACAGTTGCCTAATGAGGTGTTTACTTTAAACTTTCTGCCTCTAAGTTGCAACCAGTGGATCTCCTTGACCCTGCCTCTGATGCTCTTTTCTTTGAACTTTTGTTTCCTTAATTGGTGAAGCCTAATTTACAAGAGTATGAGGCGTAATTTATAAGAGTAAAGCAAGGCTGTTGTCTCTTAACCTTCAATGTCAACACAAAGCTGTTATTTTTCAAGCTAAGCATTAGCCCTACACTACAATTTAACCCTTACACAGGGTTGATTGGGACATTGATCCTGGGGACAGGGTTAGGATGCAGGATTTAAGAGAGCTAATAATCAAAAGGATCAGGAATAATCAAAAGGATCAAATCTACTCCAAGATAGAATGTTGCCAAGGCTTTTGAGATACAGCAAGAGAGGAGTACTACATGGCAATGAGAAAGAACGAAATATGGCCCTTTGTAGCAACGTAGATGGAACTGGAGAGTGTGATGCTAAGTGAAATAAGCCATACAAAGACAGATACCATATGTTTTCACTCTTATGTGGATCCTGAGAAACTTAACAGAAACCCATGGAGGAGGGGAAGGAAAAAAAAAAAAAAAAAAAAAAAAAGGAGGTTAGAGTGGGAGAGAGCCAAAGCATAAGAAACTCTTAAAAACTGAGAACAGACTGAGGGTTGATGGGGGGTGGGAGGGAGGGGAGGGTGGGTGATGGGTATTGAGGAGGGCACCTTTTGGGATGAGCACTGGGTGTTGTATGGAAACCAATTTGACAATAAATTTCATATATTGAAAAAAAAGAGATACAGCAAGAGAAAGAGGAAACCCCAGCTGCTTTCTTACAGAGGCTTAGGGATCAAATGAAGTATTCAGGCCTATTATTATTAGGCCTGGAGGACCTAGTGGGACAAGGTCTCTTGAAGGTTAATTTTGTAACTAGAAGTTGGCCTCATATTGCCAGAAGGTTAAAAAAGATGGATACATGGAATGAGGAGCAGATAGAATTGCTCAGGGAGATGCGAAAGATTTGTAAAGAGGGATGAGGAGAGAAAAAAATAGAAGGCAAAGATTATGGTAACTACTGTGGAGAAAATGATTGAAAAGAAAGGGGAAATAGAGAACCCCCTGGAGTGGAGGATGATGAGGAAAACAAGGGCAAGAGAAATGTAGCTTCAATAAATCTTACAGCTTGCAGCCCACTGATAGACATCTGAAACATGCAGAGCATGACCTTCCTTGAGGAACATATGGTTACCTTAATGCCTTAATATATTTTTTTTACTACCTAGGTTTACTGAAGGTCAAAGTAGATATTGTTGGATATCTAATGAGATAAAATGCTAAAGCACTGATTACTAAACCTCAGTTTATGCTTTTAACTTCTTATTGCAGAGAAACTAAGGCTATTTGGGTCTGTTTGTAAATATGCTTTGTGCTTAATAGATTCATAAATTTGCCATCTAAAGAATTCTGACGAACGGTTCACAACTGGTAACTACTTAGTTTTCACATGGAGACTAAAGTTTCTAAGAGTTAAAATTCTGCTAACTGTAGTTAAGACTGATGGAAATAAGTAAAGCAACTCTGTAGAGAAGTAGATGTGTAAGAAAGATATAAGAAATGGAAATATATTTTTGTTGAAGGTAAAAAAAAAAAAAAAAAGTAATTTTGTCCTGAATGGAGAGAAATGGCTTGGGACAAAATCTGAATACAAAGGAACATTGTAGAAGGTTGATGAAGGGAAATCTTTGGAAAGGCATTTTATGTGTGGTTAGGATAGACTAAGGTTAAAATGAGTGGATTTTCTTTATTTTTATTTTTTTAATCTTTATTTTTGAGAGAGAGAGAGAGTGAGCAGGGAAGGAGCAGAGAGAGAGGGAGACACAGAATCCAAAGCAGGCTCCAGGCTCCAAGTTGTCAGCACAGAGCCTGATGCAAGGCTCGAACTCACGAACTGTGAGATCATAACCTGAGCTGAAGTTGGCCGCCCAACCAACTGAACCACCCAGGTGCCCCATAAATGAATGGATTTTAAAGGTACACTGGTATAAGATTAAAATTGCTCATCCTTTCATCCAAAGGCTGGGGAAATGGTGGTGATACCCTCGCTGCTGGCATTTGTGTTGCTTCTGCAAGGCAGAGGAATGGATGACTATGATATATAGGGATTTTACCGAGATACATGGGAGCCATTTTGCTACACTTAGCAAAGTGTATGCTGACTTGTATAAATCTAGATACTTTAAAGTAGGGGTGACTTGGTGTCTTGGTTGAGCGTCAGGTCATGATCTTGCAGTTTGTGGGTTCAAGCCCCACATGAGGCTCTGTGCTGACAGTTCAGATCCTGGAGCCTGCATCGGGTTCTGTGTCTCCCTCTCTCTCTGACCCTACCCTACTCATGCTCTCTCTCAAAAATAAACATTTAAGAATTTTTGCGGGGCGCCTGGGTGGCTTAGTCGGTTGAGCATCTGACTTCAGCTCAGGTCATGATGTCACAGTCCATGAATTTGAGCACCACATCGGGCTGTGTGCTGACAGCTCAGAACCTGGAACCCACTTTGGATTCTGTGTCTCCCTCTCTCTCTGCTCCTCCCCTGCTCATGCTTTCTCTCTCTCTCAAAAATAAACATAAAAAATTTTTTTATTATTTTATTTTTTAAAATTTATATCCAAATTAGCATATAGTGCAACAATGATTTCAGGGGTAAATTCCTTAGTACCCCTACCCATTTAGCCCATCCCCCCTCCCACACCCCTCCAGTAACCCTCTGTTCTCCATATTTATGAGTCTCTTCTGTTTTGTCCCCCTCCCTGTTTTTATATTATTTTTGTTTCCCTTCCCTTATGTTCATCTGTTTTGTCTCTTAAAGTCCTCATATGAGTGAGGTCATATGATTTTTGTCTTTGACCAATTTCACTTAGCATAATACCCTCTAGTTCCATCCATGTAGTTGCAAATGGTGAGATTATATTCTTTTTGATTGCTGAGTAGTGCTCCATTGTATATATATACCACATTTTCATTATCCATTCATCCATCGATGGACATTTGGGCTCTTTCCATACTTTGGCTATTGATAGTGCTGCTATAAACATGGGGGTGCATGTGTCCCTTCGAAACAGCACACCTGTATCCTGTGGATAAATGCCTAGTAGTGCAATTGCTAGGTCGTAGGTAGTTCTATTTTTAGTTTTTTGAGGAACCTCCATACTGTTTTCCAGAGTGGCTACACCAGCTTGCATTCCCCCCCAAAAAAATTTTTTTTAATGGACACCCATGTGGCTAGAACATATTTATGTGGTCATTGCTGAAAAAGGCAAGGGAATAGACCTTGATGTGGCCCTTTTAGCCCCACTCAGTGGCCGATATTATCCTTACAAAGAAAAGGTTTTCAAATCCCTGTTGGGCCAAGATAAAATTATTCCATCCTCTACAACCAGGGGAGTCTTGCTTGATTGTAGTCAATACCCCCAAAGTCCCATAGGCAGCAGAGAGGGGTGAGAAATTGGGGAAGACAGGGTCAGCTTTCAGAGGTAGGGTCAAGCCTGGATAAAAGTGACTACTCCCAGCACCTTGCGAGACTAACAAGACTTTTTGGCTGCCAGTCGCATAGCCAACCAAAATGCAGGGTCAGGAGATGAGGCTTCTGGCCCACCATAAGAAATTGAGATAAGGGTTGTCTTTTCCTCTTTTTCTTAGAAATGGACAATTCCCCAACCAAGGCCAATAAAAAATTGAGATGATTTTGATCTACAAACCCTAAAGAAAAAGGGACTGCTTTTCTTTTGTACCAAGGCGTGGCCCCGATACAAATTGGCCTGGCAGCCACAAGGAAGTAATACTATCCTACAATGGGACTTGTTTTGCAAACATGAGGGGAAATGGGGGTGGGGTGGGGTGGGGGGAATCCCTTATACACATTTTGGGGCCTTAAAAAAATCAAGATACTTGTAAGCAGTGTAAGGTCAATCCTTACTGGTAACCTTTTCCAAAGTCTAGCAATCAGGAGGGGAAACAAGGGCCTGTACCCAAAGCCGACCTAGCGAAGAAGGAAGGGAAGTCTTCCACCTCAACCTCCTCCTCCTTGGGTCCTTGATCCATATATCCAGACAAAAATGAGCACTTCTGCTCCATGCTGCCCACCTTATCCAGGCCCTCCCCATAGTGTAACAGGCATGTTTCCTCTACAAGAAGCTAGGGTGCTGGAAGGAGAAACTCAAGGAGGCACCACTATAAGATTACAAGTACCTTTTTCATTACAAGATTTAAGTTGGATAAAAGGATGTCTAGGTAAATTTTCTGATGATCCAGGTAAGTATATAGAGGCTTTTCAGAATATTCATGTATGTTCTAACATGGAAAGATATAATGCTTTTGTTGAATCAGACTCAATGAGAAGCATGGTGTTCAGCAGCTGAGAGATCTAGAGATGGGACTGGAGGTCCTATAGGGGACTTCCAGTTCCCTACTGGAGCTCAGGCAGTTCTATCCCAAGATCCTAATTGGGACTATAATCCCATTGGGTAATGGTATCGCTGCCACTTCCAAGCCTGTGTTTTGGAGAAATTAAGGAGGTCTAAGTTTAAGCCCTTAATGCTAAATTAGCCAGTATTCTACAGACACAGAATGAGAGCCTGGTGACTTTCTTGGAAAGGTTAAAGGAGGCTCTCATTAGAGGGCCATCTCTTCTGATACCCTCTGAGGCTGAGATGATGCTAAAGGACAAATTTGCCATTCAGTTGGCCCAAGATATTTGGAGAAAGCTGCAAAAATTTGGCTCTTGGCCCAGAAGGGACCCTAGAGGTGCTCTTATGAGCACTTATGAGTATATTACAACTGAGATCAAGAGGAGAATAAGGAGCAGGAAAGGAGGCCTAAGAAAAAAACCTGAGGCCTAGTTGCAGGCTTAGGTATTATTTCAGACCAGACTTCCCGAGGTCCTGGCACTAAGTGCCATTTATGTGGCCATTCAAGGCACTGGAAACAAGAATGTTCTCAGAGGGGACAACTGAAATCAAAACCCAGTATGCAATGCCCCTTGTGTGGAGACAATTGCTTGAGATCTTAATGCCCTCGGGGATCTCAATCTGCCAGGGCTCAGATAACCAGTGTCCCTGAAAGGGACAGATGGGGCCTGGGGCTCTTTACAGTGGCTCCCCCAAACCAACTATATATTGGAAACCCAGAGTCTCACATACCTCTGGATATAGAAGGAAAACCAATTGATTTCCTTCTTGACATCAGAGTCACCTTTTCTGTCCTTCTTTCCACTTCTAGCCAACTATTCTAATGCAGCATAATGATTGGAAGCATCTCTGGAAAACTTATGACTAAATTTTTCTCTCAGCCTCTGGGATGCATATGGGGAGACATAATTTTTTTCACATTAAAAATTTATTTTTCAGAGAGAGAGAGAGAGAGAGAGAGCATGAGCAGGGGAGGGGCAGAGAGAGAGACACACAGAATCCAATGCAGATCCAGGCTCTGAGCTGTCAGAACAGAGCCTGATGTGGGACTTGAACCCACAAACTGTGAGATCAGACCTGAGCTGAAGCTGGACACTTAATGGACTGAGCCACCCAGACACTCCCACATTCTTTTTTGATAATGCCAGGGAGCCCCACTCCCTTGCTAGGAAGAAATATTATGACTGATGGAGCATAAGGCAAGCTGAAGGCAAAATATAAGCTAACAGCCCCCACCACCCCCAGGTGGAATATGTGTGATGTTCCTCAGACACTCCTGCCTGCCCAAAAACAAAGGAAAGGAAAGAAAACAAATGGTTGATAGAGATCACAATCATGCAGGACAGAAGTCTTCTTCAGTTTATGGATAACTTAGTAAACTGCAAGAAAAAAGCAATCTTATCCATAGCCTAATAAAAATCTATAAACTCCATTTCCTGGAGCCCTAATATCACCCTCATCAAGATGTAAGGGGTTTTCAGGGCAAGTACTTATCACTATGGTGATGTGGGAAACAAAGGCAAATGAAAAATTAAATTCCCTTACTGCCTACAGTCCAACTGACAAGTCCTTGAAACAGGCAGAGTGACCTTCCTCTATGAGTTCAGCTGCCTCAATGATGACACTTTAAGGGCAAAAGGGAATCTTGGCTTATCATCCTGACCCCCCCCCTCCCCAGGATCCTGTGAGTCTCCTTAAACATATTAAAATTCCTTTGCAAACCTCCTTTATCTTTAATTCCTAAGAATATGTTGGCAATTATACTCCAAGCATATGGCTAATATACATCTGAAGGGTCTCATGACTGAGGTTTTACTAAGCAGCAATAAATGACGTTTTCCTAACTAGCCCCTCAAGGTACTGGAAACCTTCCTTCCAAAATTCCTTAGAGACTTACACTGTAACTCCTTCCCAACCTGAAGGTATATAACCACTCTTCACAACCCCAGTGCAGCTCTTTCTGCCCGTAGCATGTGGGCTGCACTGGGGTTGTGAAGAGTGACTTGGTTATATGCTATGGAGTTGGGGGAAGTAAAGTCAAGAGGAAGTTTCTTAAAGGAATTGCCATATGCTAAAGAAGACATTACTGGAGGCCTAGCTATTGTCAAGCTAAGGTTGTTTTTTCCTTTAGCAAAGCATTATCCATAAGACAGTAGGGAGTTCCTGGAGATTAGGCTATTGATGATTGCCCTTTTCTTGTAATATTACTAAGATATTCGTAAACTGATGCAGACTTTTTCAGTTTAACCATTTGTTTTCTGTCCTTTCCTTTGTTCTTGGGCAGCCAGGAGTGACTGAGGAATATCACATATCCCACCTGGGGGTGGGGGATGTGGTACCTTATCCTTTGCCTTCAGCCTGCCTTATGGTTCCTCAACTCCAAAACCCCATCATGAATTACAGGCTATAGTGCTGCTAGCTCCAGGATGGATAAACATTTGCCTAAACTTATAGTAATTTAAATATCAAATATCAATCTTTCCTTTAGGTAAATTACACCTCATGGAATGCTTATGGAAACTGGATGGCCAAAGAAGGAATTGAGGATTGAGGACCATGAACTCTTTCAGAAGCTTAATTATTCTAATCAACAGTATCACAAGATCCAAATAAGTATGGAAGAGGGAGGAAAAACTATAGTTAAATTGATTTAAAAAAATATATATGACCAGACATGTCAGGGATTGTTTTGAATGGCTACAATATGTCTTTCCTTCCCATGGTGTGATCTCCTCCTGTTACAGAACCAGGCTGGAATGCTGGCAGAAAAACCAAGCAGCACTCAGAGATCTTGGTGGATCAGAGATTTATTTAACACCGGTTGGCTCAGAGGAGACCATTTCTCCAAAGATCTGAGTGCCGAATGCAAGTGGGAATGGTAATTTATAGTTGTCAGCTTCCATATCTGTGGGGTTTTTTGCGTGCATGGCAAACAGGGCAAGAAGAACCCAGAAGAGGTGTCTCCAAGCTAGAAACCAGAGCTTGTTTTAGTTCCATCGGCCATCTTGTGGTGTAAAACTTTATTCATTTTCCCAACACTTCCTAGGAGGCATTGCATTTATAATATTAATGCTTGTTGGTATGGTATTCTTTTTATATGTCATTCATAGATGCCATTGCATATGCCAGAAAAATAGGACAAAATTTTGCTGAGACATTCCAAATAATTTCTCATTGTATCAGACCTCTGGCTTGACCTCTGAACTTGCCCTGCCATTCCAGTATTACCACCCCCTCAGCAGGAAGCAGTTAAGATTATTGTCCCAATTCCTAATGGCAGTGTGGAGTCACATGTTCAAAGGGGGAATATGATAGGAAAAGATAGGATTCAGTAAACAGAGAGGGAAAGGTTAGGACCCAAGGTGCCTGGGTAGGGAAAAACATACTTTGGAACAATGCTGGGAGCATCTGACCACAGCAAACCTCAGGCGTAAGGTTCCTTTTAAGAATGTAACAGACACTACCTACTCCACTTCAGGTTTCCCTCAGGAATTGGACAATCCAGCTCCTAGAGCTATCAAGCCAGTAAGTTGGAAGGAACAGGAGGAAAGATGGGGGGCTGACCAGAATCTTACAAATTTCTGTGCCTTATGGCTAAAATAACCTGTTATTATTGGAAGATAAACCTGTGAGGAGAGCCAACACTTGCTGAGTATGTTTGTGACTTCAAACATAAAGGAAATATAAATGAAAATGGAATCAACTTAGAAGAGGGATTGTGAGAAGGGAGAGGATTCATCTTCAGAAATACCAAATAAGAGCTGTGCTTTATTTATGTATAGTTGTAGGTACAACCTATTGGATATTTACAACCCACACCCCCTCCACCCACCACAATGGAGTCCCAAACCTTTAGACGCTTCACTTCCTGGTTCTTCCCCTCTCTGTTTCGCAGGCTTCATGTGCCAAAGAACAAAGGGAGGAGGGACTGAAAGTGCAACTCCTTAGGCAATTTATTTTCATAAATCGTCTGCTGTAAGTGCCCTCAATGTGCCTTTCGGTCAGACACTTGCTCTTGAAAGGACGTCGATTAAAGCCTTGCTTCACATGCTCCAAGTCTCCATGTCCCTCCTTCGATTGGGTCAGTGAGCCTATTTCTCACAGTGTATCTGTGATATTAAGATTACATGGGAGAGGCAGTTAGGAAAAAAAATGTCTACAAAGGCTCTTTACAGGATTAAGAAAATGGTGACGAAAAGGAAATTTATTTCATGAAATTTGGGAGACTAACTCGGTCCTGATAAAAGCCAATGCAGAGCTGTGTGGGACGTTGCTGCCATTACCATAGTGAGGCTCTGGCAACCTCCAGGCAAGGACAGTGAGGCACCTGTGGTGACTCGTTACACAGTGGAGGTCAAGCTGGGTGACCTGGGGTAGGAGCAGCAGAGTGGGAACAAGCCTGTGTTCTTCCTATTACCCAGTGGATAGTGTCAACTGTCACTTTTATACGGCCAATTGCTATGATGATCTGTTTTGAAGCTGGATGGAGTTCATTATATAATATTCTACCTTTTTGCATACATTTGAAATTTTCCATAAACATTTTTTCATGGATGTTTTTAAAAGGTCAAAATATATAGTGGTCTACACAAACTCTTAAGTAAAATATCTGGTACGAAGAAACCATATTTTACAAACATCTTAAGTGTGTTCTAAGCATTCAGACTTAGATGAGAATTGTTTCAATTTTTCTTTTTATTATAACATGAACTAAATTTAAGAAATTAGTCTTTTGACTTTATTTCCCAGAGTTGTTAGATCTAAATGACAATATAACTCATTATGAAAATATACTGAAAAGTACAAGAGCTGATGTAAAATGGTAATCAAGGTTCCAGGTATCAAGGGATTAGAGTAAGTGAAGAATGAAACCGGTCAGGCTGTAGTCTGACAGACACAGGATGCGCTGGTTTAGCATGGTGCCATCAAAGAATAGGAAGACCATCAAATGTGTGGTGGTAAGTCACAGTGTGAGAAACATTGCCTCAGGCAACTTCCTACCCTCTTTTTTTTTTTTTTTGTAAATTAGTTTTTCTTCATTTAGTAACTTAGGTTTCTCTTTTAACATTTTAAAATTAAAATAAGTCATCAAACAGGAGTCATTTTTACAGGTAAGGTAAATCACAGGATAATGTATTAGGAAAATTTTGTTCCTTTTTAAATCAAAAAGCCTTCAGATGGTCAGGGATTGATGGAGTGGGGAAGACAAATGTACATTTCAGATTTTCATCACCAATGAAAAAATACAGCATTTTTATAGACTTAAAACTGTCAGTGCATTTAGATTTTGGTGAAGGAAAATTTAAAATACCTCTATAATAATACAATGTTAATAGAAATTGGCCATGTACTGAGGTCATTTTAGTGAGCTACCATCATGTAAATATAAGAAAAGTAATTTCTTGGTCCAAATCAGTGAAACTTTAAAAAAGATTGTCTCTAGAGAACATTTTTTGAGAACAATGTTTTTTCAGACACATTCTGATACTCAAATTCACTTTATAACACAATTATAGATTAACCTTTTAATTACATTTTTCTTAAAAAGCTGTGAGATTTCCATTTCTTCGGGAGACATTTTCACCACTGTGTTGTTCAATTCCACAGGTTAAGTTTTCTTCATTATTACTAAGAACTTCATACATGTTAGACAGATTGCCATTCATTGCTTTTTCATCTTGTCGAAAAGACACAGGGAGACTTGCTAGAGTAAAGCTGACATCTTTAAAGGCATGCAACAAGAATATTCCCACAATGATTGTAAAGAAGCCACTCAAAGTACCAATGACATCATCAACAGGCATATCTTGCCACTCCTTAAAAAGAATAGCTGAACAAGTTAAAACTGATGCTGTAAAGAATACATAATATATTGGAGTCACAATGGAAGTGTTGAATATATCCAGAGCCCTGTTCAGGTAATTAATCTGTGTGCTTACACAGACTATAAGGCTCAGCAGCAGAATCCAGGCCAGGGGATGTCGCAGCACAGGCTTTCCAGCAAACAGCTCTTTGATAGCAATGCCCAGGCCCTTAACACAGGAGACTGAAAATGCTCCAATTACAGAGCAGATTGTTATGTACACAAGAATGTTTGTCCGTCCATGGCGAGGTCCCACCACGAAGATTAAGATCAATGACACAATGACCACAAGTGTTGCAAAGACCACAAAACCTGGAGGAGGCAAGAAGAGGCTTATTTAGTAATTGTGTAAGTATTAAAAGAAACCCCTGAGAATCCAAAACTCAATACGAAGGAGAAAAGGTGTGTCCCTAAAATAAGTACTAGATTTCTTTTGCTACCCTAGCAAAAGCACACTCATAAAAATTTAGTTAAGTGTATACACTGGAAGCACCATAACGTGCTTCATATTCACAAATTGTTATACCACTAACATTTTTAACATAGTATCTCAGGCCCCATGATAATTAGACCATAGGAAACATCAGAATGATTCACAGCCACCTATTCTAGAAGATCTTACTACTTCCTACCCACTGGAATGCTCTAATTCCAAGAATGGAAATAATCAGAAACTAGTGGAGAGAAATTATGAGATGATCTTGAACACTCAACAATTTATAGATGCTGAAAAGAACAGCAGTTATAAAGTTCATCCTAAAAGGAGTAAATTTTTTAAATATTTAGATACAATATTTAGAGACAAACACTGGGGTAAACAGCAAATCAATAAAAGAATCTGAAAAGTATTGGCAGGGTTCTCATTGAATATGGAGAACTGAACTTAGCAAACAACTGTGTAGCACCATGGGCCAGGCACTTTTCTCAGAAATTTGCACTGATTAATTCATTTAATCCTCACAACTACCCAATAATATCAATACTATCATCTGCATTTTAAGATGAGGAAATTGAGCAGTCACTCCTTAAACTCTGCTAATAAATAAGTAGTAATAGGATTCTTAAAGAAGCAAATGTACAAAAACAAGAACAGGTAAAGGAGATGACAGTAACATTATGGAAGCCAAAAAGCAGAAGATAACTCATAACTGATAAAGCATATCCACGAAAGCTGAATCCCACATCAGCAGTGATCAAAGACTAGAATGTAACTCAGTTTGCAGCACAGAACTTTCCAAAGATACAGTGTATCTCTGGAAGTGGGGTTAAGGGGAGACTGAGAAACAGGAGGCCTGGCTGAAAGTCTAGTAAATTATCCCAGAATCCCTGCTCAGTTCTGAACATCTGAGTGACTGTTCTTCCTGCCACAGTGAACTGGAGGACTCTGGGCCAGTTGAGTATGAAGGTACCACACTGACACAGAACTTTAGGGTAAGGTAAATGTCTATGCCATTGACTCCCCCTGTCCCACTCAACTCCCAGGACTCAGGCAGCCAAGCAGGAGGTTTTGCTGGGGATTTGACAAGCCCGACATTCAGAAGGCAGCCAAGGATCACCAGGAGAGGCACCAAAACAAACAGAAACAAACAATGATGAAATACCAGAGAAGCAACCAGAACTTGAAGGGGCAAAATTGGAGAAAAAGATAAGGTCCACACTCATCTCTCTGCTTTCTCCCTTGCAATGACTGCCAGTTCTAGAGTAGGGAGTAAGGATGGGCATAAAGGCCAGCAGAAAGTGGTGACTTGAGGCATGTGGAAGTTTCAGTAGACTAGGCAAAAATAAACCTTGGAATTTTGGGCTGCCTAAGCAGCTAGGACACAATGGACCAAGATTCCAGAAAGGAAGGCACTGAAGACAAGTGAGCCCAAATTTCTATGTGCAACTCCCCTTAAGGCATTTGTAGGCACAGAAGCTGCACGTGCCTAGGTTAGAGAAGCCAAGTGGACAGCCTGGTGAAAAAGCAAGAGAGCTGAGTGAAGAGGCCTGCAATCTTGGAATGCTAACACAGACACTGCCATTCAAAGTTCACCAAGGTGGAAGGTCCAAGTAAACATCCCAGGCTATCAGTTGAGAGAAAAGGACTTTGATCAAGAATATAAGCAAAATGGAAAGACACCAGCCCCTAAAAAGATAGAAGCAACACTTTAAAAGTAATCTGTACTTGTATCTGCCTGACAGAAGAAATTTAGGTTCTCTCTGAAGGAATAAAACATCATTTAGAGCCTTTACACTTTTTAATATTGTATGTCCAGCATTTAACTGGAACTGCCAAAAGACAAAACTAAATGACTGAAAACAAAAGAAAAAATGGAGCCCACAAATAATCTTGACGTTGAAGTTTGCAGAAAAACTTTAAAATAACCAGGACTCTCTGAGGACTTGCTGCATACCACCATGCATGTAGTTGACCATACATATATGTGAAATGTTGAGAGGGTGAATTTTGTGTTGTGTTTTTTTGGCACACACACACACCAAAGAATAAAAGCAAGCTCTTGGAAATTAAACATGAAATAGCAGAAATAAAAAGTCAAAGAGCTGTAAGACAAAACTGAGGATATCTCCCCGGACACAGAGCTAAAAGGAAAAATGGTAAAAACAGGGAAAATATATATAAGAAAAGTCATGGTACAATCAAGGAAGTCCAATCAACAGAAGAATAAGAATTTCACAAAGAGAAAACAAAGAAAATTAAAGGACAAACTGGTTTCCTAGAGTGAGATACACATTTCCAGATTTAAAAAAATCCATCAAGTATCTGGGACAATGGATAAAACTGGCCCACAGCTAGGTACATCAGTGGAAAATTTCAGATGACAAGAACAAAGACGACATCCTGAAGGTTTCTAAAGATAAAAGATGGGTCACATATTAAAGATAAAGAATCAACTGTGTTTGATTTCTTAGCAGCAACAATGGAAGTGAGAAGACAATGAGGTCACATAGATTAAAGGCATTTTTATATATACAAAGTCTCAAAAAGTCTCATCTCTTCTGTGCCTTTCTTCTCTCCTACAACAGTGGCTCCAACCAAAACGAAGGAGTAAAACCAGGATTCAGAGCAAGAAAAAATAGAAAGTGGGGGGGATCCTCTACAATGCTGATGAAGGAAAATCTAGAATGACAAATGTGCTAGCACCCTCAAGATACCAGTCTAGACTAAGGCCAAAAGAGTCTCTGGCAGAGATTTCCAGAAGAGATGAAACTGCAGAATACCTAATGTGTTTGAAATTTCTGAGGGGAGAATTAAGACCACTGGAGAAAAGCTTCAAGATGGACTGGTATATTCACAAAAAAGTTATCAAACAATATCCTTATTAGTAAAGGAGAAGAAATCACAATGTATCATATGTCTAAACTGGGAATAAAAGTTATGTAGTGATTATAAATAAATCACTTAAACGGAACTAAGTACATACAATAGGTAGTAGATATAACAGATGATGCCTAAAGCCAAAGAGACTAGCAGCAATATAAGCACGTTATTTATAGACAAAGAGTTAAAAGAACAAAATAAACAAGGGTTTAGGGGCTGATAGGGGAGGAAAATGACCACTATTTTTCCTAATAAGCTATGTAGAACAATTTGTCTCTTTACATGCACATAAAATTTTAGTTAAAATAAAAACTAAATAAAAAAGCAAACTAGTAAGACTGATACAGCTTTTATTATTTCTTACCTGGATCTCCTAGCTTGTGAGACATTTCATTTAGAGTCTCGATCTCCTCTTCTTTTGGAGCATGAATGACCATAACTGTAGATCCTAGAATACTTAGCAACCATCCAATTTTCCCATGAAGATTAAGTCTTTCATTTAGAAAGTATGAAGAAAGAATGGCACTAAAATGGTGGAGAGGAGTGTGGAACATTAAAATAATCACACTTTTCTCATATTTAAATATCAACACAACTCAGAATTTTAAGTTATTAAAAAACTAAAACACTGTGAACTTGTAAAGATTCTGGCTTTTAGACAAAGCTAAAATGAAAGTTTCCAGAGAAACACTGGTTTCATCATACACTAAACCAGCATAGTTACCGTATTTCCACTGTAGAAAATATGAAACTTACAATAAATGGAGCTGTGGCACAAATTTATAGCATTTTTATAGCATTTTATAGCATTTATAGCCTAAGAATATAAGTCCAAACCCAAATTTTGTACTTAAAATTGGCTCAACTTTATTTATCCATACTGGTTGATGCATACTTCCTATGTGTTCATGTAATAATTTGTCTATTAATTAAATCATCAAGTTTAAAATTTTTTTTGATGTTTATTTGATAAAGAGACAGAGCATGAATGGGGAAGGGGCAGAGAGTGAGGGAGACACAGAATCCGAAGCAGGCTCCAGGATCTGAGCTGTCAGCACAGAGCCCAACACGGGGCTCAAATCCATGAGCTGTGAGATCAAGACCTGAGCCAAAGTCGGATGCTTAACCCACTGAGCCACCCAGGTACCCCTAAGTTATCAAATTTTAATACATTATAGCCAGTTTAATCCAAATCTAAAAATGTATATAATGTAAACCTATAAATATAATGGTATAATATACAGAAAATTCAGGGTAAAAGACAATGTACCATAATATATCATTATATATTACATAGTATCTTGAAAAATTATGTAATTTACATATAATATCAATTTATATATGTATACAAACTATCTTGGGGGAGAAAAATTAAAAGAAAACTTATTAATCAACTTTGAGAATAGTAGCCCAAATCCAACTTCAACTATTAGGGACTAAGCTAATTAGCTATTGGGGCTAAGCATTAAGATAACAGAAAAAGGACAAATCTTGGACTGCTCCAAATGAGTACCCCGAATCAGGCTTCAGAGGCACATAATCTTGCACCAAATCACTGATTTTCTGTAGTAGGTATAAAAACTGATTTATCATCAACCATCATCTATCAAAGTGTACATGTCTCAAATGATAAATGTTCCAACAAGTCCAACTTGAAATTTTAAAAAATTGTAATAAAAGTAGAACTATCATTGGCTCTGAATACAAGCAAGAAAAGCATAGATGCATTTTCTCTCCCAAATTGACAGCATGCCTATGCACAAAAGATAACCCTTTAAAAGCAAATTAATACACAGCTTAAAAAAAGTTCTCAAGATTGTTTAAATATAAATTATTCTGAGCATGTATAATTAGATGGTACTGAATACTTCATGGACTAAAATACCGACTGCTGTTTCTACATATGAAATGTAGTGTCCTTACCTTACTAGGACGCTGAGAGCTCCTAACGGAGTCACTAGGGTGGCTGGTGCAAAGGCATATGCAGCAAAGTTGACCACCTCACCTGCTCCCACTTGGGAGATAGACAACAAAAGAAACTCAGGAACAAATCACTCAAAATGGAAATGACTGCATTTTATTTTCATTTAGAGTTGACCCATGAACTGGAGTTTAAACTTTGTCCACTTACATGTACATTTTAACCACTGTAGATGTATTCTGTATGATCTTAATATTTTCTCTAGTTTATTAAGAATACAACGTATGATACATATAACATACAAAATATATGCTAATCAACTATGTTGTTGGTTAAGCCTTCTGGTCAATAGTGCACTAATAGTAAAGTTTTTAGGGAGTCAAAAGTTATTTGTAGACTGTCAACTGCACAGGGGGTTGGTGCTACTAACTCCCATGTTGTTGAAGGGTCATACACACACACACACACACACACACACACATATAATAATGTACTATTTATATATTATGTACTGTTTATATATTATGTACTATTTCAATTGTATTTAGCAATTTATTTTCTCCCAGCTATTCATAAAGGTTCTTCTGTAAATTATCAACACTAAAGTTCCAACTAATTAGAAACAAATCTATAATTTTAACTGGAAGAGACCTAATTTATGCTTACAGATTTTTTAAAATAAAATTTTAATAGATACCTATATCCTATGAGAACAAACACAAATCAATTAAAAGCAGCTAAAACTGGTGTAAAAGCACTTCTCCCAAGTCTTTTTCACTAGCTTTTTCTTTTTTTAAAACCCAACTCTTATATTTGAAGGACATCCTTAGGTACCTACAATGTTCCAGATGCTGTGGTAGGATCAGGAAATGCAGCACTGAGCAAAAGAAAGATACTGTTCTCCTAAAATTTACATTTTGTGAGGGAAAAAACAGGCAAAATAAAGGTCAAGTGATTAGCCCACGCAGTGTAGAAAAACAAAGTGACAGAAAGGAATGGAGTGCTGCTGAGGGCAGGATCGTGGTGCCAAACATGGGCACTCTGATAGGAAACTTTTAGACAGTCTGGTCTGAAGTAAAATATTTACCTGCAGCTATCCGGGGGGGGGGGGGGGGGGGGAAAACTACCCAGCAGGGAGGCACCACAAAAAAACCCTCCCACAACCCGCACGTTTGCGACACGGGAA
>NW_026057582.1:116102311-116129238 GCF_023721935.1 Panthera uncia
AAATCCTTGTCAGGACTCACAAAGGACTTGTGCCATATGGCCCTGGCAACCTCTGACTCAAGGCAATGTCTGGCATGTCTGAACAGCAAGGAAGGCAGGACGGCTCCAATAGAATGAGCAAGGGGAGAGTAGCCCAGGAGTCAGAGGTAGCCAGGGCCATATGGCACAAGTCCTTTGTGAGTCCTGACAAGGATTTCATCTAAATTGAAAGGCCACTGGGGAATCTTATGCAAGGGAAGGATGTGATCTTATAGAAAAAGATCACTCATGGCTACTGTTTTCCAAAATGGTTATACCAAATTTCACTTAGTAGAGTAACAGAGCTCCCTTTGTCCCACTTGGTGGTACTGTCAGATTTAGAAGTTTGCTAATCTGTTAATGGGGAATGGGATTATTTTATTATTCTTCCAATTTGCCTTTCCCCTTTTCATGTGTTGGACAAAGGAAATCTTTTAATGGAGAAGCTGGTCAATTTTTTTTTCCTGTCTGCCAGTAAATCTATTTGTTTTCTCTTACTGATTTGAGGTAAGTTTTTATATATTTTGGATGTAAATCTTCTGTGGGTTAAAAATTGCCCTAGGCAGGAGAGTCTTTGACAAGGTGGAGGGAAGTGAATCCAGAACACAGATGGAGGGGTTAGCCTAAGCAGGAGGAGGACGTTTTTCTTTGTAACGAGAAAAAGGGATGAGAACGAAGGTAAGATTTCAGATTTGGTGTGGGAAATGGAGGGAGTTCTTAATGGCTTTTATGATCTCTCTGAAGTAGAAGGCCTACCACTATTTGAGAGTGTGGAAGCCAGTGGAGTTGGAAGAGGAAAATAGAAGGTTTAAAACAGACTCACTGATATTTCTTTTTAAGTTTATTTATTTATTTTGAGAGAGAGAGAGAGAGAGAGAGAGAGAGAGAGAGACAGACACTCCCAAGCAGGCTCTGTGCTGTCAACACAGAGCTCAAAGGGGGGGAACTGTGAGATAATGACCTGAGCCAAAAATCAAGAGTCAGATGCTTAACCAACTGAGCCAGCCAAGTGCTCCTTATTTTATTTTTTAATGTGTATATATATTTGCAACCCCCCTCTCCCCCAAGACTCACTGATTTTTAGGACAATTGAAACTACGCTGCATGACACCGTAACGGTTGATGTATGTCATTATACGTTTCTCTAAACCCACAGAATGTACATCAAGAGTGAACCCTAATGTAAATTATGGACTTCGGGTGATTGTTATGTGTCAGTGTAGGTTCATCAACCGTAGAAAGTGCACCACTCTGATGAGGGGTACTGATAATGGGAGAGGCTATAAATGTGTATGGGCTGGGAGCATATGGGAAATCTCTGTCCCTTCTCCTCAATACTGCTTTAAACCTAAAACTGCTCTAGGTTAACTAAACAACAACCAGAAAAAAAATAAAAATAAAAATTTCCCTAGGCATGTAATAGAGTGTGCTAAAAAAAAAAGCCCTGGAACTGGAGGAGTTTCAGAATATTGGAAAGTCACAAGGACATGATGAAATGGAACTAGTGGCAAAGAGGTGCTATCTGGAAAAAGAGGAATGTGAAAAAATTAAGAGTTTTTATCCAAGGTAAAGCAAGTGCCGGAAGAAAACATCACAATAAAGTTAAAACAGCTAAAAGCTGAGGCAATATCAAAGAATAGCTTTGTAAATGAAATCATTTCACGAATCAAAGTTATATGAGAAAGTCCCATCAAAGGAACAAATATTGATAAGCTATTGTTTGGAATACTTTTGTATTGTTTTATATCAACCCTTTTTTCCACAGTGTTGACAATTTGATATCCATGAGATATCAACTTAATATTTAGTAATATTTTGAGTTAAATCAGCAAAATATTACAACCATTTTTTTGCCACATTCTGTAATTTGCCTTGTCATTCTTTTAAACTCTTGATAGTGCTTCCTACAACTTGCTTGAGAAATGTTATTTTTTAATTTTAATTCCAGTATAGTTAACATACAGTGTTGTTAGTTTCAGGTGTTCAATATACTGATTTGACAATTCTATACATTATTCACTGCTCATCTTTAAGTGTACTTTAAAAATTTTTTTTTATTTTTTACAAAGAGCGCAAGAGTGGGGGAGAGGGGCAGAGGGAGAGAGAAGAGAGCCACAGACCTTCATCCCACAACTCCAGGACCATGACCTGAGCCAAAATCAAGACCAGGACGCTCAACGGACTGAACCACCCAGGCACCCCTTAAGTGTACTCTGAATACCCTTCACCTATTTCACCCATCTCTTATATGGGAGATCTTTCTTTAAATTCTTTATCCTTCAAATTCTTTAGTGTTCTCTTTCACATTTAAGTTTATAAACCACCTAAAGTTTTTATGTATGGAGGTAGAAATCAAATTTTATTTTTTTCCATATGGATTGTTACAATAATATATACTGAAAAGCACATTTCTCTATTTCAATATCATCTTTGCAATAAATATACTGTTTTTGGGTTTGTTTTAGGGTTCGCCATTCTTTTCTATTGGTCTATTGTGTATTTTGGCACAGCACCATACTCAGTGTAGCTTCATAATAAATCTTAATACCTAGTAGAGTAAATCCTTTCACCTTTTCTTAAGAATATCTTTGCCTTAGGGGCACCTGGGTAGCTCAGTCGGTTAAACAGCCTTTGGTTCAGGTCATCATCTCATAGTTCCTAAGTTTGATCCCTGCACCGGGCTCTGTGCTGACAGCTCGGAGCCTGGAGCCTGCTTTAGATTCTGTCTCTCCCTCTCTCTCTGCCCCTCCCCCGCTCACATTCTGTCTTGCAAAAATAAACATTAAAAAAAAAAAGTATTTCTGCTTTACTTGGACTTCTGTATTACCAAATTAAAAAAAAAAATTGTTTTCTAACGTTTATTTATTTTTGAGACAGAGAGAGACAGAGCATGAACGGGGGAGGGTCAGAGAGAGAGTGAGACACAGAATCTGAAACAGGCTCCAGGCTCTGAGCTGTCAGCACCGAGCCCGACGCGGGGCTTGAACTCACAGACTGTGAGATCATGACCTGAGCTGAAGTCAGACGCTTAACTGACTGAGCCACCCAGGCGCCCCTCAAATTTTTAAATCAACTTACCACGTAGCACATAAGCACATAGGTTTTAAAAGGAATAGCACTTAACCTGTCACTATGGAGAGGAATGTTGACTTTCCAATAAGGAATCCTTCAATCCATGAAAATAATATATCCTTGTATTTTTTTCTCAATAAGATTTCATTTTTTTCCATCAGTATCTTTCTCATCTTTTGTTAGATTTAGAATTAAATAATTCTTGTTTTTAAGAATTATATGCAAATGGCACCATTTAACATTTCATTTTCTAATTGTTGCTGATAATACAGAAACACAGCTAAGTTTTGTATGTTGACTTTGTAACCCAACACCACTTTGCTAAATCTTAATTTTATAATTTATCTGCATATAATTTGAATTTTTATACCCACAATCATACAATCAGTAAATAATAAGTTTATATGTTTCTTTCTATTTCCACCCCCTTGCCTTACTGCATTTATTATGAAATTCTTTCAGGATATTGAAGGAGTAACGAGAAGTCATTTGCTTGTTTCCAGTTTCAAAAAGAAAGCCTTCAATATTTCATTTTGGTGCTTGTTTTGATTGTTCTGGTTTCACTGGTCTTGAAATGACTTATTTGAAATGGTTTTTTAGTTATGAATAGTTGCCGAATAAAAATTCGGTAAACTGAAATGATGCTTTTTCTGAATTTGTTAACATCATTAATTACAGTGATTGGTTTTCCAAAGTTATGCCAACTTTACCCCCCTAAAATGAATCTAGTTTGTTCATAATTTATTTAGGATTTTTGCATATATGTTCACAAATGAGACCAGACTATTTTTCCTTTCTTATAGAGAGTCAAGTTTTGGTATCAGAATTATGCTAGATTTTTAAGAAGAGTAGGGGAATGTATACCGTTTTTTCTATTATTAGGAAATTACTCAATTGCAATTATTTCTTTTAAAAATAGGGGCGCCTGGGTGGCTCAGTTGGTTAAGCATCTGACTTCTGCTCAGGTCATAATCTTGCAGTCCCTGAGTTCAAGCCCCACGTCGGGCTCTGTGCAGACAGCTCAGAGCCTGGAGCCTGCTTCAGATTCTGTCTTCCTCTCTCTGCCCCTCCCCTGCTTGCACTCTGTCTCTCTCAAAAATAAATATTAAAAAATTTTAAATAAATAAATAAATAAATAAATAAATAAAAATGACCACAGAACTTGCCAATGAAACCATCTGGGCCCAGGGCTTAATGTATGCAAAGGTTTTAAAACTATAGACCCAACTGTACTAAGTTAGTAGAAATCTGCCTATTTTATCCAAGTTCTTATATTTACTGAGATAAAACTGTTCAAACATCCTGTTGGTATCTACAAAACTCTAGTTACATCACCAGCTATTCTGCCTTCTCTATTTCTCCATCAGTTTCAACAAAAGGTTTATCAATTTCATTTAGATCATAGACCCAAATGTTGGTTTTAATACCTTTTGTTTTCTATTTAATTTTAGCTCTTCTCTTTACTTCCTTCTACATTTTCTTCTTCTTTTTTTCTTGAACTATATGCCTCACCTTTCTTATTTTTAATTATATTTATTTAAAGCTGTAAATTTTAATTACTTCAGTAATAGTCCACAAGTTATATTTTGCATTGGGCACCAACATACTATTTTCTAATGTGAACATATTTTCTATTTTCATTCTGACTTCTTTAAACCATGGAGTACATAAGTGTATTTCTAAACTTCCACACATAGGGATTTTTATGTATTCTTTTTGTTACCGATTTCTAAGGTAATTATAATGATCTATGAAAACACTCCATTAAATCCTCTGAAAACTTTAAGACTGGCTTTATGGTCTAGCAAATAGTCCATTTGTATAAATATTCTTTCCATATGCCCTTGAAAACAATGTAGATCAATGACATGTCCAAGAAGTTTGTTAAATTTGCTCTTCAAATGTTCTATAAACAATTTTACTATGCTTACCCTATGAGAGTGTTATATTAATATTTCACCATATGGTGTTGGATTTGTCTATTTCCCCTGTTCCTGTGTCAACTTCTGCTTTTAATATTTCAAGGCTATATTATTAAATAAAGTTAGAACTGTTAAAGCTTCCTGAGAAGTTGAACCTTTTATCTTTATGCTTTGAATTATATTTTACCTAGCATACTCTTCAATCTCAACTTTCTTCAGGTGTTTTTCCATCTTTCTCTTTCAGCCATTCTATATCCTTCTTTTACATGTGCATCTTGTAAAAGACATGTAGTTAATTTTTATTTGTTTTTATAATTCCAATACAATAATCTTGTCCTGGTTTCCATTCTTAGCAGCACCTGACTCTGACCCTTATTAGCCCAATTCAAAAGTTCACTCTCTCTCCTACCTACCTGCTCTGAAGTCTGCAATTACATCTAGAGCAGAAGTGTCTTCAGCTTATTCTGAGCTTTATGACTTTCTCTGATCTTGGCTAGGTAATTCACTACATGTTGGATCTTTCATGTTTTTAAGAGTTTATATTCTATCCAACCTTTTAACTTGTTTTCAGCAAATCTTATCAGTTCATCTTCAAAACAAAATCCAGTATTCTACCACTTCTTAACATGCTCACTGCAACTCCCTTGGGTCCATACCATCACCACCTCTTACCTGATTATTTCAATAACCTCCCACCTGGTTTTCTTGCTTCTTCCCCTATGTGGTCTATTCCTCAACACAGCAGCCTGAGAGACCTTATTAAAACCTAAAGCATATCATGTCACCCCTTTGCTCAAGTCTCCAATGACTTCCCACACATTAAAGTCAGAGTCATTTCTGTGATATACAAGACCCACCCTCATTACTTCCCTGAACTTATCCCCTGCTACTTCCCCCACATTCACTCTCTTGCTGTTCTTGCCTCTTTAATGTTACCTGAGGCTTTAATAATCCAGTGCTGCATTAATAAAGCACTCCAAAATGTGGCAATTTATTTATTTATTTAAAAATTTTTTTTTAACGTTTATTTATTTTTGAGACAGAGAGAGACAGAGCATGAACGGGGGAGGGTCAGAGAGAGAGGGAGACACAGAATCTGAAACAGGCTCCAGGCTCTGAGCAGTCAGCACAGAGCCCGACGCGGGGCTTGAACTCACATACCGCGAGATCATGACCTGAGCCAAAGTCGGACGCTTAACCGACTGAGCCACTCAGGCGCCCCAATGTGGCAGTTTAAAAGACAAGCCATATTTTCTAATGGTCAAGATCTCATGGTTTCTCATAACTTCTATTGGTCAAGACTTCAGAAAGGGATCAACAGGTACTTCTCACTCAGGGTTTTTCAAGAAGTTTATAGTCAAAGATATAAGCTGGGGCTGCAGTCATCTGAAGGCTGGATTTCCCTCAGTAAGCAACCCAAGCAATCAAGGCAAAGCCACAGGCTTTTGGTGACTTGGCCTCAGAAGCCACACATTACAACTTCTTTTGCATCCTATCACCACACTGGGCCAGCACTAATTCAGTGTGAGAGGATTATACAAAAGTGTAAATACCAGGGGGCAAAAATCATTCTGAGCTATCACACTTCAAAAGGTCAGGCATGCTTCACCTCATAGCCTTCATATTTACTGTTTCCTCCTGCTTAAAACATTCCTCCCCCAAATATCCATATGGCTAGCCCCCTCATTTCCTTTACATCTTTTATCCATCTATCCTTCACATCCCTTCCCTATCTTACTCCTAGCAAATGTTAGCATTTGTCACTAACACACACATTTTAATTTCTTTATCTTGTTTATTATTATTTGTCTTCCATCTAGAATGTTAAGTCTTATGTGCATAAGGATTTTTCTGTTTGTTTCAACAGTTTATCTCCAGCACCTACAACACCTGGCATACAAGAAACAATATTTGTTGAATGGTCAAATCAGTCTCTTTGTTATTTCAACTGCTCTTAAACTTATAAGAACATTTACATAATTTAATCCTGAATACTTTGGAGGCTCAGTGAATTAAATATCATTTTTTATGTACTTTTAAAAAATGTTTATTTATTTTTGAGAGAGCGAGAGAGAGAGAGAGAGAGAGAGAGCGAGCAAGCAGAAGAGGGGCAGAGAGGGAGACAGAATCTGAAGCAGGTTCCAGGCTCTGAGCTGTCAGCATAGAGCCTGAGGCAGGGCTCGAACTCAATGGGCCAGGAGATCATGACCTGAGCCAAAGTCGGACGCTTAACCGACTGAGCCACCCAGGCGCCCCTCTATGCACTTTTTTAAAGGTAATCATCAAAATAAGCATGGACACTCTTATCAAATGGATACCTGTTTTCCAATTTGGAATGAAAGTCAATGAAGGGGGAGGAATTAAAAATGGGATGTTTTCTACAATCTTTTTTTTTTTTTAAGTTAATTTATTTATTTTGAGAGAGAGAAAGAGTGCACAAGGAGGAGTGGGGCAGAGAGAATTCCAAGCAGGCTCCACACTGTTGGAGCAGAGTCAACAATCCCACCAACTATGAGATTATAACCTGAGCTGAAAACAAGAGTCAGATGCTTAGCCAACTAAGCCACCCATGTGCCCCTCTATGATCTTTTACTATCAAATTTATCTTCTTAAACTGAGAATTTAAAAAAACACAGGTATATTAAACATGTTTTAATCAGACAGGTAAAAGAAAGTCTTCTCATTCAAATTAAACTATTAAACTGCTTGCTAAATGACTTTTACTGGCTTAAGTTTTACTTATTTTGAGTACTGTTCATTAAAAAACAAGAATTTAAGGGGTGCCTGGGTGGCTCGGTCAGTTAAGCATTCGACTTTGGCTCAGGTCACGATCTTGTGGTTTGTGAGTTCGAGCCCCGCATTGGGCTCTGTGCTGACAGCTTGGAATCTGGAGTCTGCTTCAGATTCTGTGTCTCCCTCTCTCTCTGCCCCTCCCCCACTCACTCTGTCTCAAAAAAACCCCCAAAAAAACACTAAAAAAATTTTAAAATAAAAATGAAGAATTTAATTAGTTTTAAAATGTGCTAGTAATATGAAGCTGTACTAGTATATGCAAATATTTTAATATACAATTATATTTTCTTGAAATGTTCTCTATACATACTTGATAGCAATCCAGCCCACCACAACCATTCTTTAAGATATGCATGGCCACCTTGACCTGTGAATGAAAAAATATTTCACTTTTTGGGAAGATTATCAGACTCTTATAAATTTATGACAACTATTAGCTATGACAGATTTTAAAACATCTTATTTGTTGATGATTATTACTTTGAATAAAGGTTCCATCATGATTTCTTAGATAATATTTTTATGATTTTCTTAGAAAAGAGGATGAGGATAATGAAAATGTTACAATTTTTAGGTTTGCACTATACTACAAACCTCATTCCTGTAATCCTTATATTCAGTCCATACTTCATTCTTTTGTTTCGTGAACTCAGCTTCAATAAACCAAGTAAAGAAAATGAACCAGTAAGTAGTAGTCCAGCTTCAAATGAATTAGTCTGAAAGTGGATAAGCCATATAGGTGTGGGTTAGCCCCATTTATGAGGCAGTTACCTTGGAGAAAGGGGTCTTATATTGACCATACATAAAAAGTTAAGCATTAATCACAGTCTGGGGCTGCTAGGATATTCACCCTCCTTTTCTACTTGACTGTCTTCCCAATAAAAATAATAAAACCAGGAAGCAACTGGTACTTAAGCCATTGTCCAAAAGAAAAAGCCAATGCAAATGAACTCCTTGATAAACATATCCATCATGGACAATGCAAGTACCTGTCTTAGGACAAGAATGAGGAATATACTTGTTCACGCAGTATATGCCAATACTCTCTCCTTTGCCCACTAACCTCTAATAGAGGCCACTATTTTAAGATGGTTTGATTAGCTCTGGCCATAAAGATGGCACAGGAAAGAGGGAGAAGGTGTTTTGTTTTGTTTTGTTTTGTTTACTACCAAAGCAGGTCTTCCTGTGAGTCAGAACCAGACTTAGAACTAAAGCAGAGACTGAGTGATGAAACACGGCCAGGATGCAACATAATGCTGTTGTGAATGTGCCAAAGTCAGAGTGGGGTTCAATCATAATGAGTATCCCCCAAGATCTTGCCTTCAGTAAGATTCTGATTCTATTCATAAACCCTCATTTCCTTCTCTGCAGAAATATCAAAATTTTAAGATAAGACTGGATGCTAATAGGGCACTGGTCCTTATTTCCACTTTGAAAGTAACTATAGGAGTGAACAGCTAGCTTATTAATGACATTGTCTCACTTTTATTTTTCTCATTACAAAGTAACTGATGTTTGATTCTCTATAAACATTTACAAGGCTTGCATAGTTCAAAGTTTCAAATATACTAACTAGGAATTAAGATGTGGTTGTCTACCATCAAGAACCTGAGTAAACAAGCATACACAGATATCATTTCACAGTCACATAGGGCATAGCCTACCTGCTCTCATGGAGCCTTTCCTGGCAAGGCGCAGAAGACCTTTTTTTTTCAAAATGAAACTCCCGCCAATGAAAATGCTGGAGCTCATAGCCAATCCCAAACCAATGTAAAAGTCATATTTTCCACGCCCCTGGATCATTTCGTTTGTTACTGAAGTTCTTTAAATCACACTGATTACAAAACAGAGAAACCGCTGGTGCTAGAGGCAGGGTTATGCAGTCTTCAAATCTAAACAATGCAAAACAAGACAAGATTTTCAGAGAATGATAGTGATAGTGCAAATGCAACTCAAAAATTTACTCCATTTCTCTTCTCATAAAGGAATATTTTCATTACTACTATTGATAATATACTTACTATTTATAATTTACCACTAATGTAATTATCTCTCTTCCAGTTATGGCAAAAGATAGGATCATGATATAAAGCCATACTAAAAAATCAAACTCATGGAATCAGGGAACAGACTGGTGGCTACCAGAGCCAGGGATAGAGGAGTGACAGATATGGGTATAACATAAAGAAGTCTGGGGGTATAATGTACAGCATGGTGACTACAGTTAAAAATACTGTGTTGTACATTTGAAAGTAACTAAGATCTTAAAAGTTCTCATCACAAGAAAAAATTTATAACTGTGTGAAGTGATAAATGTTAACTGAATTTATTGTGATCATTTTACAACATATACATATATGTAATCATTATGTTGTATACCTTAAGCTAATATAATGTTTTATGTCAGGGATAACTCAATAAAACTGAAAAAAATTATGGGAATGCAAGCTGGTGCAGCCACTCTGGAAAACAGTATGGAGGTTCCTCAAAAAACTGAAAACAGAATTACCCTACGACCCAGCAATTGCACTACTAGGCATTTATCCATGAGATACAGGTGTGCTGCCTTGAAGGGACACATGCACCCCAATGTTTATAGCAGCACTATCAACAATAGCTAAAGTATGGAAAGAGCCCAAATGTCCATCAATGGATGAATGGATAAAGATGTGGTATATATCTATCTATCTATCTATCTACCACATGTATGTATACACACACACACACACACACACACACACACACACAATGGAGTATTACTTGGCAATCAAAAAGAATGAAATCTTGCCATTTGCAACTACGTGGATAGAACTGGAGGATATTATGCTAAGTGAAATTAGTCAGAGAAAGACAAAAATCGTATGACTTCACTCATTTGAGGACTTTAAGAGACAAAACAGATGAACATAAGGGAAGGGAAACAAAAATAATATAAAAATGGGGGGGGACAAAACAGAAGAGACTCATAAATATGGAGAACAAACTGAGGGTTACTGGAGGGGTTGTGGGAGGGGGGATGGGCTAAATGGCTAAGGGGCACTAAGGACTCTACTCCTGAAATCATTGTTGCAGTATATGCTAACTAGTTTGGATGTAAATTTTAAAAAATAAAAAAACAAAAAAAACAGACCTCATCTGAACAGGCAGGACAGCCAGAGATTGTATACCATGTGCATGGTACTATCTATGCAAAATATGGTAGAGGAATATCTGTAGGTTAAATAAATACTGTTGAAGCAGTAAAAAAAAAAAAAAAAAGAAAAAAAGAAAAACAATATACTAAATTTAAAAATTTAAATTTTATAAACTCTAGTTTCATATTTAAATAATGGTTCCAGTCTTAGTTGACAGTCCAAAGTAACAAAACTTTGCTGTTAAGAAAAAATATTCTACAGAACGAAAATAAATCATAAATATACACAAATTTAGTTCATAAATACATTTACCAGTTTCACAACATGTCCTTTTTAAATAATCTACACAGAGAAACTCAAAATTTTCTCACCCATACAGTTTCTTCTTTGAAATCTATGTAGATATAAGCAGATGGTTATTTATTTGTTATTTAGCCTATTTGGGGGTGTGTAGAAAGAAAACAGCTTCCACATTATTTTGTTAGCAGAGGATGATCATTCTAACAGACAGATGTTTGCCACAGTGCAAGTGTGATACTGATGGACTTTTTGGAGAACATGAGGGCCATGGACCTAGAGGGCTCAAACCACAAGACCAGACAGGGAGCAGAGGCTTATCAAAGACATTTCAAATGTCACTCATGAACTCTGCTAACAAATGAACTAAAGCAAAGTGCAGAAAGTAGAGGGAAAGATATTACTCAGCAAGAAGGTTTATGATTAGTTATAACTTACTGCCAGCCCAACTTTCTGGTAGGTCTTGAGATTTTTATCCCACAAATTAACTACTGAGTTCCAGAACTAATTTACAATTCAGTCAGGATCCTCACTCATTAACCCTTGCCCACTAGCCAACTTTTTCCATTGTTCAGGTTATGAGATTCTGGCTTTTAGCAAAAGCATCATAACTCTAACCACCTAACCCCTCAATTGCTTTATCCATTCACTCAAACGGTATTTACCAAACATAAGCATTAAGCATTATGCTAAGCTCTATGCATAAAATGGTGATAGCTAAATTTTAGTCTTCCATGGGAGACAAACAAAAGACAGTTAAATAATGGGCGATAATGTTCTGTAATAATGGTAAAAAGGGGCCAAAGGGGCCAGTGTTTAGATTTGCCTGTTGAGTCACATTATGGTTCCCAGAACCCTTCATAAGAACAGTCCTTCCCAATCCATTGATTTGGGGCATGGCTCCGTGGCTTATGCTGGCCAATGGGGGGGAAGGTGTAAGTGACAGGAGTGCCAGTTCCAAGTCTAGACCTAAAGAGGACCTTTATATTTCTGCTTGCCCCTTTGCACCCTGCCATCACCTTGTGCACAGCCAAACACAGAGTCATCCCTGCTGACTTAATGAACCATGAGTACGATCATAAATAAATGCTACATGCCACTGGGATAACTAACTTACACACCTAAACAGACTTACTACAGGTAAATATAAAATTCCCATCAGATTTTTGAAAAACCAAAACTTGTCTGCAGAAATGGGGATCAGTGGTAAAGATGGGTGGCAGGCAGACAGGGGTTCATTGTTAGAGAGAGAATAATACTTCTCTCTATTCTATGTACTATGTATGTTTGGACGTTTCCATATCAAGGTTTTTTAAAACACATGTTGCAGTGCTCAAGAGCTGCAGAGATGTCAGGAGAGAAACAACTAACAAGTCTCAAAAGCAAAGTCACCCCACAATCTAGGATAAGATAATACTGAAACATGGAAAGAACATAAGACACTCAAGTCAGGGAGGTGCTCCAAGTTTTATAAGTATCAGTCACATACAATATGGATGAGATTAGCTGTCTAATTGAAACCTTTCCAGACTGATCTTTCTCATAAGGATTTGGAGAAGTATCCCTAGTCCTCTGAATGCCACTCCTAAGGGAAGAAAATGCATCGAGAAAGGTCCAAGGCAGGGAATTTGGAAGATTCAGTCCTGCCTCTAGCTGGGTGCATGACCTTGGTTGAGTCGCCACCTTAACAGAGACACATAAGAAAAGAAAGAAGCTAAAGAATCTGTAAAGTTATTGATTTTCAAATTTCAAATAAAATAAACTACTGGTCTCTTTATGTGCCACATATTGGTAACCCCAAACTTCAACTTAACTTCAGCTTGCCTTTGGAATAATTCTGGACTGTGACAATCAGTTATGTACAGAGACATAAACATATGCAGGGAGGGGGGAGACAGAAAATTTGGGAATAAAATGGTTAGCAGAAAGAATTACTTCTATAGACTGTAAGGGCACCTCGGTGGCTCAGTGGGTTAAGCGTCATCTTTGGCTCAGGTCATGATCTCGCAGTTCATGAGTCTGAGCCCCACGCTGGGCTCTGTGCTGACAGCTCAGAACCTGGATCCTGCTTCAGATTCTGTCTCCCTCTCTCTCTGTCTCTCCCTAGCTCATGCTCTGTCTCTCTCTCTCAAAAATAAACATTAAAATATATATAGAGAGACTATAAAAAGATTATGACAACAAAAAAAGTGTGCTTAATGGTATTCCCAGCACACTCTAAATGACTCACTTAACCATGTTTATGACCCAGTCTTCCTCACTAGACTGCCAGATGCTGGGCTCCTACAGCTTCAAAATATGTCTTAATATCGGTTTTCTCAGTGAATATAGATGAATGGAATAATTATAATTGGCCCTAAAAATAAAGCTGTATCATTTAGATCAGCTTCCTAAAATGTAACAACTGTTTTTACAGTGTATAAACTTACGAACTGTAAAAAGTTGTCAAAGTATGCTGGGAAGTGATAGTATTATATGTAAGTGAAAATGCAAAGGTAACAGTAAAAAGTCTGGGAAGATGGGAGTAAAGAAACCTAGCTACCAAACACACTTCAGCCCACTCTGCATTCCAATGAACAAGGATCACCTAATATTCATCAAAGCACCCCCTAACTTAAAATCAGCTCCTTTAACCATTATCATCATGAAGCACTGTTCTTAATTATCATTCAAATTCTACTGAGGAAGTGACTACCTAAAGTTCTCTGGTCCACAAACCTCCCTTTTAAAAGTCTGAACAAGCTGATTTATAGTTTGAATATTCTGAAATCTATAAAATATAACTTTGTTACCTGCATAGATGATACCCATAAACAAGTCAGGTTTAGCTACAGTTCCAATCCAATAGCTTCACAAATCCAAATTCAGACTTCACTTACATAAAGCTCATTTTTTAATTTTTTTATTTTAGAGAGAGACTGCAGGCACACTCACAAGCAGGTGAGAGGGACAAAGAGAAAGAGAAAGAGAAAGAAAGAGAGAGGGAGGGAGGGAGGGAGGGAGGGAGGGAGAGGGGGAGAGGGGGAGAGGGGGAGAGGGGGGGAGAGAGAGTACACCTTAAGCAGGCTCCATGCTTAGTGCAGAGCCTGGCGTGGAGCTCGAATTCACGAACCCGCGAGATCATGACCTGAGCCGAGGTCAGACGCTTAACTGACTAAGCCACCCAGGTGCCCCTGAAATGGATTGTTTTATTCTTGAGTATACTATGAAGTAGGGCCAGGTTTAAAGACAGCTAAACAAGAAAACTTAGTATGTTTCACTTCAACTATGTTCTCAAATCAGAGATGACAAGCTTCAGGTGATAATGTGCCCATCCTACCTCTGACAGGGACCAGGTAGAAGGTCCCATCCCATTCTCCTCTCCTCCAGCTGTTATTATTATTTATAGTGTGGTCATCTGTTCAGTAAACATGCGGAGCAGCTCTAATATGCCAGATGTTGGGGTTATAAAGATGATTTGATCACAAGTCCCTGACCTCAAGGATTCCACAGCTGAGTAAAATGATCTGAAGTGACCCATTTTAATTTTAAGCACACTTTTAAAGGCTCTTAGAATTTCCAAATTGTTCTTTCTAAAGTTTAACTTTCAAAGGTGATTTTACTTTTACGAATATTTATAACATTAACTTTCATTAAATACAAGTTATGTTAAAAATGAAATAAATATATCTTAAAGAAAATAAAGTTTTGAAATTGGTCCACCCTCTTCTAAAATATGGAGAACATGTAAGTAACAAGAAAAGATGGGACTAGTATTCTACCATCTATAAGATAAGATGATACTAAGATTTGCTTTGCAAAATGACTAACAGTAGGCAACACAATTACCAAAGTCATATACTTTTTAAAAATATACCAACAGAAGTACATTTACAGCTTTAAACTTGTCACAGCATTTCTGACATTTCATTTCACAAAACCTTGAAAGGTATGTGGTGAGGGCCCCATGAAGAGAAAACAGGTACAGAGATGTCAAGCAACTTCTCAAGAAGTGGGTAGGTAGCAGAACTAGTGCTAGAATCCAGCCTTTTGCCTTTCCCACTGGAGTCTCCATTTAGACCCAGAGGTGGAACACAAGGAAGAAACAGCTCCAACCTGGCTGTCAGTGTAAATCATCATCTGCCCAATCTGCTCCTCCTTGTATTCTGACCATGGCTTCACCATCCTCATTACCCAAACTGGATACAAGGGCCAAGAGTACCATATGGAGTATACCTTTGTGAAATACAGCCTCATATCTCCATGGCTCTCCCAATCCTCATTCAGCTTCAACAATGATGTTATCACACTGCTCTATAAAACACATCTGTGCTATCTCATTCTGCTTAAAACCTTAGAATGGCTACCCAATGTTTACAAAAAGAAGTTCAAATTTTGTAATCCTCTAACACCTTTCACCATTTGTTCCCAACCTAACTTTTGTATCTTATTTCCCTATACTATAATTCACATACCCTATGATACACCAGAGGTCAATATACTGCTGTCATTCTTACCTACTCCTTCTCCTCCTCCATACCTTTGTTTATATTCTCCCTTCATCTTAAAAAAAAAATTATTTTTAATGTTTATTTTATTTTTGAGAGAGAGAGAGAGAGCATGAGCAGGGGAGGGGCAGAGAGGGAGACACAGAATCTGCAACAGGCTCCAGGCTCTGAGCTGTCAGCACAGAGCCTGACGCAGAGCTTGAATTCACGAACTGTGAGATCATGACCTGAGCCGAGGTTGGACGCTTAACCTACTGAGCCACCCAGGTGCCCCTTCCCTTTCATCTTTTAAGGTGCAAACTCAAAATGCACCTCCACAATGAAGCCCTGCTTGAATTCCACAAACCAGAGAAATCAATCTTTTCTGAATTCCTTGGCCTTTAAACCTACACTTCTCTTTGGACACTTTTCTAGCCTATATTATGGTTACTTATGTATACGACTTAAATCCCCTTCATGGTGGCTCCTTGTGGACAGGTGCTTATCTCATTTACTCAACCAACAAACATTGACATGAATATATACTATGTTCTAGGAATGGGAATATAGCAGTGAATAAAACAGACCAAAACCCGGCCCTCATGGAATTTACCTTGTGTTGGAGGTAGGGCAAGACAATTAAAAAAAATAATAATAAATAATAATATTATATTGGAAGGTGGTAAACGCTATGGTTAAGGGCATTGAGGAGTTGGGTTGAGGGGATTCTATTTGAATTAGTTTGGTTAAGAGGCCCAGTGGAGAAGATAACACCGAGTAAAGCCCTGAAAGAGACAGGAAAAGAACAAAGCTGAGAAAAAATGCAAAGGCATGGAGGTATGAACTGTTATGCAGCTTTCCAGGAAAAGAAAGGCCACTGTGGCTGACACTGAGTGAACATGGGTAGGCAGGATACCACAGCAGGGTATTTTTATATAAAAGAAATATCCTGAAAACAAGTGTAATTCTTTTTTATCATTTCCCTCTAAATAGTAATAGCTACTACTTACTGAACACCTATGAAGCACTGTTCCAGGTAACTGATACACATTATTTCTAATACATACAATGAGAAGAAGGTATCTTTATCCCCACCTTACAACTAAAGAAACCAAACCTCCAAGGGGTTAAATCACATGCAGAGGACCACACAGAAAGTTATACAGTCTGAAATGGAACCTAAGTGTCTACTAGACTCTACTTCTATATGGGCTGCCCACGCTGAATGAAAACTAATATTAGAGTTCTTAATCTTTACTTCTGTTTGGTTTCCACTGATTTAACTTTTTCCAATCTCTTACTTTGCTAATTCTTTTTAAAAAGTTTCTTTAATGTTTATTTTTAAGAGAGTGAGAGCGAGCGGGGGAAGAGCAGAGAGAGCGAGAGACAGAATCTGAAGCAGGCTCCAGGTTCTGAGCTGTCAGCACAGAGCCCGATGCAGGGCTCAAACTCTCCAACGGTGAGATCACGACCTGAGCAAAGTCAGCCAACTTAACCGACTAAGCAACCCGGCTTCCCGCTAATTATTTTTAAAAACGGTACTTATAAATACTGCAGAACCTAAATCTCCAATCCTAATTTAGCAACATCAGTTATAAATTAAAATTTTAACTTACATGTAAGTTTAATATGGTCTCTCTTATGAAAAAAAAGGCTGGAAGAGGTCAGAGATGACTTATTCACTCTCATTTCCTTGTAAATAATACTCTTTATTCTCATTTAAAGTTTTAAACCCTGGTAGAGTAGCTCCGGCCTGGAAAGAAGAAAATACATAAGTAAGCAAAAGGACTGAACAGTTACCAACAGTTTCAAAAATATGGCTACTAGCCTCCATACTCTTTTTACTTACCAACATGAAACCTACTCAACCAAGCATAAACAACATAGTACTTCAACAGATAGCCTACTGCAATGAAACAAAGATCTCTACTCTCCCATCTTACTTTTACTACTAAAAAAAAAAAAAAAAAAAAAAAAAAGTACTACCTAGGTATATGGTTTATAGAGAATTTCTAAAAACAGAAAACGTAGTCCTGTATTAAACGAATTGAAAAACCTAGTGAACAAATTAAAGAGACACATAAACAAAACTAAACGTATATAGAGTTTTTATGAAAAGGAAGGAGGGATTAAATGACTTTATAAAAGTTACGAAATTAAAAGTCATGTTCAACGGCTCACTTCTAAAACTTGTTCAACGGTCAGTTAATATCTCCGCAGCAGCTGAAACAATCTAAAACTCACAACAAAACGAAAACTATGTGAATGAGCTGAATGAACTGATGCCCCGACAGGGTCAAGCCAGATTTCCATAGGATTTAATAGCAACCCAATTCGCAGTGGGATTCCTTGAGGCAGGATAAGAGGAAAAGCCCTTCCATTTCACAACACACGTGTTCCCAGGGAAGAGAAAGGCGCCCCTGAAGGGCCCCTGCCAACCCAAGACCAGCAGATTCGACCACAGCCCCTTCGCCCTTGCTTGAAAGAAAAAATTAAAAACTGGCGACCTCACCCCAACTGGAGGCCGCCCATGGTCCCCTCCACTACCTGGCCCTGGTCACCTCCGCTCACACGCCCACACAGGCCGCACGGGCCGCCCCTTCTTGAGCTCGCGCGGCCAGTGCCTTAGACGCTGTCCAGTAGGAGGTGAGAGCATCCAGGGCTGCAGCCGTGCGCGCCGCCTCCTCCATGGGGGAGCGCCGAGGGGAGCCTGCCCCGGATGACCCGCGACCGCCGCCGGGACCTAGAGCTGTAAGTAACCGAGGAGAGCCTGGGCGCGGTCGAGTGACGCAAAAGGAAGCGCGCGCACGCGCAGTGCAACGCAGCAAAGGCCCGCCCCGGCCCACCTTACTGTGGATTTCCGGTTTCTTTAGCTGGCCTTGGGCTGTGGAGAGCAGAGAGCGGGGCGGGATGAAGGAAGGAGTGGATGCAATATTTTGCAAAGTAGGTTCGACGACCAAGTGATTGAAGTCAAAGAACTGTGTGCTGCTTGCTTAAAATGCGAATTCCCTTACGCGGTTACCGTGTAAAGCTGCATTTTAAGCCGACTGCCTAGCAATCCCTAGGGAAATGGTGCTCCGAGAGGGCAAGGGGCGGAGCTAGGGCTGGGCCAGGAGGCTGGAGGCGGGTCCCGGAACGCGGAGGTGCGAAACCAAGTGGTGGGGGCGGGGTTGGGGTCCAAGTGGGGCTCTTTCTTCCCGAGGGTGACCTAATCGAAACCCGTAGAGATGGCGTTCTTTTTAGTGGTTTGGTAAAAGCGCCTCTTAAGACACTTGGAGCAGAGATGTATTTCTCATGAGATACATAGGCAACCCACTGTTAGACTGTCCCGCCTTGGCTTTCTTAGAACCCACAATCATGGTTTTCTATAAAATGGACAAAGACAGAGGGCTCATTTATAAGAGGAGGGGGCGGGATGGGGTGCGACTAGCCAGGTCGGGTTATAGGTGCCAAGGTCCTCTGGGTATGTTGTTCCTGTTTCTGAATAGATTAAAAAAAAAAAAAAAACAAACTAGTATTTGAAATGTTAATCATGTAGAATGGGATTTTTTCTTTAAGTTTATTTTGAAAAAGAGACCATTGTGGAGAGCTGTGGAGAGAGAGAGCTGTGGAGGGGTGGGAAGAGAGAGAGAGAGAGAGAGAGATCGGTCTCAAGCAGGCTCTGCACTGTCAGTGCAGAGCCTGAGGTGGGACTTGAACCCATGAACCATGGGATCAAGACCTGAGCTGAAATCAAGGGTCCCATGACCACCAACTGACCCACCCAGGTGGGGGCGGGGGGGGGGGATGTTTTTTAAGTGAGTGCTTGTTGAACCAGAAAATGCCAAATATAATTTGCTCTTTTCAGACTAGTCTAATTGGACTACACAGCCCCTACACTCTGGTTTTGTTATAAGTGACTATGCAGCCACTAATTTAAAGTTTTTAATCTTTTGTGAGCTTGGTAACCAGCTAATCGTGCCATTTTAGAACTGACTCAGAGGGCCTTTTTTGCTTATTTCTTTGGTCTCAGCCAAATTCTAGCTGGATATACGTAGCCAAATAAGGAATCACATTACATATTGAAAGATGGTTAGCATGTTCGTCTCTGATGATGTGATAGATTGATGAAAAATGGCGGCAATTCTCTGCTTATAAATGTACCCAAACATTTTGCAGAGTGACTTTGCAGCTCCACCCCATCCCCTGATTCTGCCTTGGCCTTGGGACTGGGGATAGTTTTCGGCCAAGAAAATGTGGTGGTTCCCAGCCTAAATTTTGCTAAGAAACTGGACCAGCTTGCTGGAGAAGGAGACCATGTGGAACAGAGCAACTTGCAAAGCTACCAGATGAACCATACTATGTCCAGACTCCAGAGACTGAGCCAACAGACTGATCCAATTGGTTGAATGCACTGTTGATCCACAGACCTATGAAAAAGACTAAATGATTGTTGCTTTAAGCCACCAATTTTGATGTGGATTGGTATGTAGCAATAACTAACAAATGCCAACAGATACCTATAGGAGGCAGATGATTATAATGAAAGTAGTGGTTTGCATGAATACTTAGAAATTATGTTAATTTAACTTAAGGAATTTGTTTGCAGGTCTTTTCTGCCAGTATTCTAATCATTCCAGCAAAGCCCTGCTTCATCTATTCAGCTTTCTCTCTTTGTTGTAGTCCACAGACTCCTCTCACATTTATCTGGTCCTCCCATCGGACACTTAACGGTCACATTATACAATGCATTGTTTCATAAGTGTACATAACATACCTTGCTAACATTATGCAGGCTTCTTAAATGCCCAGATCACTCTCTAGCACATGATGCTGTATTTCTTTTTTTTTTTTTTTAATTTTTTTTAACATTTATTTATTTTTGAGACAGAGAGAGCATGAACAGGGGAGGGTCAGAGAAAGAGGGAGACACAGAATCCAAAACAGGCTCCAGGCTCTGAGCTGTCAGCACAGAGCCCGACGCGGGGCTCGAACCCACGGACCACAAGATCATGACCTGAGCCGAAGTCGGACGCTTAACCGACTGAGCCACCCAGGCGCCCCAGCATTTATATAACGTGAATGCTCAAGCATTGATCATAAGACATTTTTAAATTTTTAAATATCCACTTCCTTTTCAAACACTGCTGGTGGGATTATAAAATAGTGCAACTTCCTTGGAAAACAGTTTGGCAGTTCCTTAGAGAGTTAAACATGTATCAACCATATGACCCAGATGTTCTATTCCTAGGTATTTATCCAAAAGAAATGAAAGCATATATCCACTAAAAGACTTGTAATTGAACATTCAATAGCAGCTTTATTTGTAATGGCCAAAAAAAAATGGAAACAACTCAAATGTCCAACAACAAAGCAACTGTGGATGAGCAACTATGGTGTATCCATATAATAGAATACCACTGAACAATAAAAGGGAATGAACTACTGATACATGTTATAACATGGCTAATTCTCAAAATAATTTTGGTAAGTGAAAGAAGCCAGACCAAAGGAGTATATAATAAACAATTGTAATATATAGCAACAAAGTGGGTGGTTGACTGGGAGTGGAGGGAACAAGAAAGGCAGAGAGGGATCATAGTAGGTGGGGCAAAAAGAAACTTTGGGGTGATGTATATGTTTGCTGTTTTGCTCATGGTGATACGATCAATCTATAACATCATATCACATGAAAACCTACCAAATGTATATTTTATATATGTGCAGTTTACAGTATGTCAATTATACCTCAATAAAGCTGTAAAATTTTTTTGTCAGTTATAGAAACAAGTTATATAAGCAAGACTTCTCTACTAAACAGTATTTTTGAAAATCATGTATTAGTAAATCAAATAGTTTTCTCATGTCTAAATTGTTCTTAAGTTGCTCTTCTGTGTTTTGGTTTTGTTACCACAGAGGCCAGCCAAGAGCCCAAGAACAGCATTTCAGGTATACAATATAGTGATTCATCACTTCCATACAACACCGTGTGCTCATCTCAACAAGTGCATCACCTGTTTAACCCTAATCCTCATCACTTATTTAAACCATCCCCCCCCCCCATCTCCCCTCTGGTATCTCTAGCATTTTAAAGGTATTATATAAATGTTTTCCAATTAATATTATTAAGTTTACTCAAGACCATAGATTTAAAAATGTAGTAGGGCATATTCTAAAAACATTTGTTGGAGGGAGAGAGGAGAGCTGTCTGGAAAAGATAGTAATAACTTGAAGTAAATTTAGGTAGAACACTAGGATGTTCATTAAAAGCCAGGAATTGGCTTTTAATAATTACCTCATTTGATGAAATGGGGAATGGATATGGTAGGCAGAATAAAGCCCCCTTCCCCAAAGATTTCCACAGTTCTAACCCATAGAACCTGTTACTATGTTATGTTAGAGGCAAAAGGGACTTTGCACCTGTGATTGAATTAAGGGTCTTGAGATGGGGAGATAATCCTGGATTGTCCAAGTGGGTACAAAATAATTACACGGGTTTTTGTAAGAAGGCAGGGGCGCCTGCAGGCTCAGTCAGTTAAGTGTCTGACTTGATTTCAGCTCAGGTCATGATCTCCTGGTTCATGGGATTAAGCCCTGTGTCAGGCTCCACACTAAGAGCAGGAGCCTGCTTGGGATTCTCTCTCCCCGCCCCCACCCCCACCCCTCCCCGTTTCTCTGCCTCTTCCCCGTGCACACATGTTCTCCCTCTTAAAAAACAAATAACAAAACAAAGGCATAAGTGTCAGAGACAGAGAATGAGATATGACAACGGAAGAAGGATCAGGGAGATGCAACATTGCTAGCTTTAAAGTTGGAGGAAGGGGAATGAGCCAAAAAATGTGCAAGGCCTCTGCTGAAAAAGGCAGGGAACAGATTCTCACCTAGAGCCTCCAGGAAGAATATAATCCTGATAACACCTTGATTTTAGCCCAGTTAAATTCATGTTGGATTTCTGTCCTCCAGAACTGTAAGATAATAAATTTGTGTTGTTGTAAGCCAAAAAGTTTGTAGTAATTTGTTAGAGCAGCAATAAGCACACCAAATTAGGGTAAGGAGGACACTAAGATCCCCCTAACATCATCACCAAAAATAAAAAGATTCCATTTTATAGACAGGCAACCACACTTTGACTTCTCCATCTTCTATCCCTTTATTTCAGTTATTTTATATGGATTTGTTGTGTTTGTTACTTGATTAGCATCCCTCCTACCCTGCTTGCCATGGTGCAATTCAAATCCCAACTTTCAAATTTCCTCAACTGGAATCCTTCTCTTCTGAACTGCTAGTACAGATAGAAGTATCTTTGTTTTTGTTTCCTGACTGCCTTAGCTCTCAAACACAAAAAAACTTTTTGAAACGACCATGTGAGGTTTGAAATATGGTGTACCAGGTGATAAACATTAAAACAAAGATGCCAACAATGCCATGCCTCAGAGTCATCAGAGAGGCTGTTTCTCAGGAACAGAGAAAATAGAGCATAAGCTCTTTGGAGGGCAGGGGGCATGCCTGATTTTATACAACCCTCAGAACTAGGTGCAGTACTACTAGCTACTACTGTGCTTGGCTAGAAGCTGAAACTTAGTTCTATACTAGTAACCAACCAGGACAAGTTTTTGTAGAATTTGGCACTTACACGCTTCACAACCTCAAAAACCTGTGTGGAAAGGGGTATCCATAGGAACATTTGGTGGTTTTTAAAAATGTCTGTTCCTGATTTCTAAATAGATATAGTTTGATCAAAATGTGAGTAATTAGGGGCACCTGGCTGGCTCAGTCAGTGGAGCATGTGATTCTTGATTTGGGGGTTGTAAGTTCAAGACCCACTTTGAGTGTAGAGATTGCTTACAAGTAATCTTTTTAAAAATGATTTTAAAAATCTTTTTAAAAATGTAATTAAATCCTTTTGGACAGAGCCTAAAAAATACATATTTTTTCTCAAATAAAATATTTTTCTGTTTAGCAAAGTGACTTACAGGACACTAAAAAGATTAATAATAAGATTTCTGATGATACTTGTAGTTTTAAGATGTGTTATAATTCTCTAAAGTTTTATGTGCTTAAAATATAATAAAATGTTATGTTATATACTCCCCAAACATGGAAAAGATATTAATATATTAAAATATACCTGGTTTTCTTTAATTGTATCAGAAGGTAATCACTAGATGGTAAATTCCTTCACACATCATGGTTTTGCTCCCTAAGATATTCACAGGCACATATTTTTTATATCATGATGGGAACTGGGCTATTTGTTTCTGTAAAGAAAATGGGAAACATTTAATTGAGGAATTAGGATGATATGGAACCTGGGACTACATGGGTGTTTCAAGTAGTGGGTAAAAAAAAAAAGCAACAAATGTTCAGCTAGAAATAAGTTATTTTATTTTAAAACACATACAGATTAATAAATATTATTGGAAAACTTAATAAATAGCCTTTTTTATTTACATAAGGCAATTACAACATGCTATGACTATTTCTATAAAGCAAAAGATAAGCAAGTCTTAGCCATTGACAAATGTGTGTATGTATGCTAATTGGAAGCTCCCCTGATACATTTACAGGAAAAAACTTATGCAGTCAATCAACATTTTACATTTTTTATCTAGTCTTCTTCTCTTTCACGATTATATTCCATTTTACAAGAAAGTAATAGTTGTCATTTAAAAAGGCAACAACACTCAGGAATGCTACTGGAAAACAGTACCTTTAAATTATTCCAAAGTGCAAAAACACTGACATAGAGGTGGGGGGAGGGAATTAGTACATTCTGACAAAGAAAAGAAACTTTTCAACGTGACCTTTTGGCACTAGTGGTTTGGGAGCTCCTGACATTTACCTGGTGTCAGGTAATTCATGGTCAGGGTTGAGCTGCTTGGAAGCAGGAATTTCAGCATCATTCCTAACAAATTTAACACAACAGAATCAATCTGGTTCACAGGTCATTGAATCTTCTGCAGAACATAAACATATGCAGAATGTCAGAAAATCTTATCACATCATCAGAATGTGATCTTTCAGTGCAGCTTTTAAAAGTCCCTGTTTAACCTTCACGTTTTATAATAGAATATATAAAACCCTTCCTTAAAAAAAAAAAAGAAAAAAGAAAAATTAAAGCTTCATGGAATCGTGCAAACTTTACACCCAGCACTTCCTTTGCTTACTCAGTGCTTGAAGCTGCATGTCTAAAGCACAGTCCTGAGCATACAGGATGCCCAGTGCAAGCTGAGTTTCCACTTCACCACTCCAGAGCAATCCTACACATAACACTCTTGTCGGAGGCTACCAGCACACGCTAAAAGTGTGAGTGCTCTAAAACAGGTGATTTGGAGAACCATCTCACCCCTTTAGAGGTAGAGAAACTGAGGCACAGAAAGGTTAAGTGACTCACCTATAGTTGCACAATTCAAGGAAAAATAGAGAAAAGAACAAATAAATCTTTCTCCCTGGCTCATGCTCTGGGGTCCTAGACAATGCTTTTTATCACATTGGGTACATCTGAAATAGATTTATTTACATGATCATTGTTCTACTGAGTATCAACTTTTTACTACACAATAATTTTTGATGTAACATAAAGTTACATTTCTTAAAATATAATTCTCTTGTTGCATTTCACAGCATGTGAGAAATGTATATGAAAATAAACAAGTAGTGATACTGAGCCAAATTCTCATTCTCATTCCTATAATTCTTAATCTTTTCAAGTATATGATGGAGGTATAAGAATCTGGCCAGATGTGAAAAATCACCAATAAACTAAAGGACAGACCCTTAAAATTCATCACCAGTACAACTGTGAGGTGGAAGTGAGGAATACAGAAAATTGAGGTATTTTATATGATAAACTGTTTTATGGTGTGACTGGTGTGCAACTTGATCTTTTCTCTTTCCAACTCAAGTTAACAGGCTTCTAGCTATGACTATGAGTAAAACATATGAAAAACTAACATGGACATGTCCTTGGGAAGAAGGTCAATACTAAGTTGTTAATGTTACATTTTTGGTCCCTGAGAAGGCGGAACACCAAGATTCCATCTAATCCTGCTTGATGGGTGAACTACTTCCTTGGTTTCAAACACAGTGAGAAGGATAACTCCTTCAGACCACTGGAACCAATCAGACAGTCATGAACAGATCTAAATTGAAGCATTTTTCTCTTTCCAGTTTCCTACTCGGTCATAAGAGGTCTAAGTCAGGATCAAGTAGGCATCAAAAAAGAGCAATGGCCATGGCTCTGTAGACAATTGGAGCACTTTCTCCACTATTCTAGATTAGTTGAGCAGCTTGGAAAAGAGAGGTACCATCTCCCAATAAGAACTAGGCAGCCATCAATACCTTTGGTCTCCATGGACCAAAGTGCTTGTCTACACCTGGAAGACACTGCATATCAGTGCTTTACAAATGTCTAGGAACTAGCTTCTAGAAGTGAGCACAGTATTTACAAAGAGTGAAGCTGTCAAGGAAGAAGGAAGATGAGGGGTGACTGTACACGTTAATAGTGTTCTGACAGACATGAAACCCAAAGAAAAAGAACAAAGACCAACCTACTACAGCTGGAATGAACTTCTGGAGTTAATACTGAGTATAACAAACTGGCTTGAAAAGTAGGAATTGAAAGAATATTTCTTATTGCTGAACCAAGAGCAGCAAAGTGTATTTCACTAACATTCTAATGTGAAAATACTATAGTGACATCTGACTGAAGAACGAGTTATGAGCAGTTCTTATTCCTTGTGTGGCAAGAAGCAGACTACCCTTCCTCTCAAGGACCTTCTCTACAGAGATGGAATAGTCCTCTAGAAGAACAAAATGCCCAGGGTGGTCTCAGAATCCTTAATAGGCCCTACACTTGATCAATTAGCAAAACAGAAAGCAATCTTTTCAAATGCAAAGATTCAGATGAAAAAACAAAGCATTGTCCAAGTAGCAGAGGAGAGAAACGGCTTATTTAAGTATCCAGGGTAAATTTGCAAATTGTGATCAGAAACATAAGATTTTAGAGAGGCTTGAAAACAAGTAGGCGGTAGGTAAATTTCTTCTTAGTTTATCAGAGATAAAGCCCAAGGAATAGTATAATCATGAAAATGTTTCATATGTATTTACTTTTGGAGAGACCAATGAGACCCATTCCCATTCTAGCTCCTCCCAAACTCTCACTTTGAGGCCTTTTTTTTCTTTGCAATTCCAAATGAATTATGAAAACATGAATTTATAAAATATATATATATATATATATATAT
>NW_026057582.1:116129338-116206357 GCF_023721935.1 Panthera uncia
AAATCAGAAGTTATATGCTCTATGTCAAACTTGAAAATTGGGCTCTTTAGACTGCTGGTCATGTCCATTTGAGGCTAGAGTCACACACTTGAAATACAATCCTAAGAACTTTGTCCCACTGGAAGGAAAGCTGTTCATCCCACCAAAATAATCTGCTAAACCTGGGAGAGTCCAACTGTTCCAGAACAAGTCATCCTTAAAGAGGAGATCAGCTATTACTACTTTCAGATTTTGTTTTGCTATAAACAAAACAAAACAAAACAAAACAGGGATGATCATCCAGAAAATACCACTGCTGAGTATCCATGGTGTAACCGTGAACTAAAATATAATGAGGAACACTAATAGATGAATTTAAACTAAGCTTCAACTGTAAGCTGTAACAAAATAAACAAGATAATTTCCTTAAGACACATGAACTTTCTCAGTATACTTTTGTTCACCACATGTATTCTTTTAATGTCTCAAACTCCTTATGTAGGAAACTATTATACTGACACTGCTACATGATATTTTCAGAAAGTTCAGTTCAATAAATTAAGGCTTGCATTCCTAAAAATACCTGATAATAAAAAAACCCAAATCTTTAGGAGCTGATAAAAAAAAGTGAGGGACTTTTTGAGTATTTATTAACTGTCAGTTAATGTAAGATTAAAAATTTTTTAAACAATTTTGTTGCTGCTCTTAGTTCACTAATCACTGACAACTCATGCCATCACATCTACTTTTAATTCATAAAGGTGTTCTTCACTGTATGTTAAACTATCCTCATTTTATTTAGCCTCTTTTATTTAGCCTTTTATTTAGCCTCCCCACACTTTAGGGAACAATTTCTTTGGTCTTTAGAAATGTTCTTTTTGCCTGAAAAAATATTTTTTTCCTTAGTGAGTAACTTTAATTGGGTATTATTAAATGTGATATTCTAGTTCGCTAATTCTGCCTTACCCAATCCCATTTTCCAACTTGGCACAGTTCCCTATTTAGATAAAACATTGCATATGAAGTACATGATATCTTGATGAAATAATTTGCATCACTTTGTGCTTTGCTCCCACTTACTATACATAGGAGGTTACTATAAACAGACAAATGATCTCTTTGATCCAAATACTGGCATATTTAGTGGCTATTTTGCATTTCAGAAGATTAATGAGAGGTTGGGTGAGGAATTGTAGGGTGCTCTGCCATCTCAAACAACAGGGAGATGGCTAAATTAATTGTTTTCATTTTAGAAGAAATTCTTTTGAAAACTTACTTTGTATGTTCCAATTTTCAGAAACTTGCCTGAGCTTGACTGTGTCTTTTAACCTGTTCCTGTATTATAGGGAACCTGACATATGTGCTATTGAACAGTTACTCTCTCATCTAACAACCTTATTATCAAGTTGAATAATTTATTTCTTTGGAATGGCCACAATGGTCACTGAAAGAGAATGTGGATATATTTGATACTGGGTCCCAGTTACATAGATTAAATACAAATAAAATACCTTATGCTACTTAAGTCAACTGTCTTTAATTGGACAATAAATACATGCTAAAAATAAAAAGGTCAATTTGCTCTTATGTGTCTTTCACTGTGACTTTCTTCCAACAAATGAATATACTGTTATTTCTAACTGCTCTATACATTTATATTTTGAATAGTGAAATATTAAAGTATAATCAAAGAGTTATCCTAAGAGAACATACACATAGTAATAGTCAAATTAAGTGAAGAGTTCAAGTGATAAAGGCACTGAAATTGATTTGAGCTATTGAAAGTCATCCTATAAATGGAACTCTGCATCATGTCCACTCATTCTCTCTCTATGTTCAATTAAAATGTCTTGGAGTAGGAGGTGGGAGAGTCAGCTCATTAGCGGATTAAAAACAATTAAATGTATATACTTCTTATTTGGATGAGGTACCTGAATTTTATACATGCTTAATGCAAAATAACACAACTATAGACACATTTACTGTATAGTCAGACTATAAGACAACAATTTCCCCCATTTCCAAAGTAATCTTCTAAGTAACAATATCTGCTCCCCTGCAAAGACTAACCAGAAAGAGCCCAACTTTATTTTCTATTAAATAATGTTAAAATATTGTTAAAGGAAATAGTATTCATGAAAGCTTCCAGGTTAATGGCAATGAACATGAGATTCCTCTCATCAGAGAGAGATGATGCCCAGACAACCATTTAGCAACTTTAGACTGCAGAGGGCTGGGCCCCTACTTGGATGCTGAGCGATGCTCCCTACTGTCCACCAGACCACCCATTAATATGCAAGCAACTTTAATACCAGTGATTAGGGTCTCTTCTACTTCACATCAAATTAGGACCAGAAACCACATCCATTTCCTATTCCTTGAGCCACCCACCCCCCTGTTGCATCCTAGTCTGTTTTCATATTAGATTTGTTCATCTCCCCAAGGTTGAAATTGAACTCTTTGAACACCTGTATAAGGACAATCCCAACAGAGACAGTAGTGAACCCACAGGCCATACCCAAGAAGTCCACCAGGCCCACGTTGCTCCATTCCCGAAAGAGGATGGCCGAGGCTAACAGGACGAGGGTGGTGAATACGACGTAATAGATGGCCCCGAACACAGAGGAGTCGAAGCACTCAAGTGCCTTGTTGATGTACCTGAACTGGACAATGATGCTGCAACCAAGCACGGCGAGGAGCACCAGGCACAGGCAGAGTGCCCGTTGACTGGATGGGTTGTTGTGGAAGATGTCTTGGGCTGCCAGCCCGATGCCCTTGGTGGAAGGCACGGTGAAACTCCCCAGCAAAGAGCAGATACTGATGTAGACCATGATGTTGGTAGGCCCATGGGCTGGTGCAATCCAAAAGATGAGCAGTAGCAGCATAAGGAGCACGATACACAAATAGCCCACAAACACTGGAAAACAGACAATTTTCTTACTTTGGAGTCAATTCAACAAACCCTAGGCAGAATGTGGTCCTGTGTGTGTGGCCAGAGTGGGAGGGTTCTTCAGGAACATGTGGGGTAGTTGTGGCTGTTGCAGTGATTTAAGGGCTACATATAGTGGGCCAAGGCCAGGGGCCCTGAGATGTGGAGACAGTACCACACAAAGATCTCATTCTTCTCACAACTTCTGAGGGTCTCCTTGGACTTGTAAGTGACAAATGTGCTTATAATTATCAGAGCCTAGAACCCAGTTATATATAAAACAAAATAATTTTTGCATATATTTAATATGCACTGAATTTTTCAGAACTTCATTAAGAACTTCATCCCATTGCTGACAACAATATCCCTGAATGTTTGAGTTAATAGCACGACACTCCACGTGAGTCTTTATTTACAGCTCCCAGGCTCTCAGCAACTCCACAAGGCATGGGGTCTACTGGTATGTCTTCTATAGTTGTACCTGAGCATTCTATTTTATTATAAAGTACTATCCTGCTATTTCTCCTTCATATTACAATTAAGGCTTTATTTGCTTTGAAGTTATGTGTACAAAAGGAGGTTGTAATTTCTAATTCAATCTGAGATTATAAAGGAGGTGTTAGAAGCTGGGCCTGACAGGGCTAGGAACAGCCTGGACATGCACTAGGCAGGCTGTGGCTCTTCCTCAAACGTATGAAGAAAAAAGAACTACAGAGCCCTGTTCTGAGGGAAGATTCAGGAAGATGACCTTAAAATTTCTTCTGAGGCAATTCTTTGACAAAAAAATTCATAATGTTTTTTTAACCTTTAGAAAAAAAATTTAAAAACTTAGAAGCCTCTTGGGGTGCCTAGGTGACCCAGTTGGTTAACCATTCAGCTCTTAATTTCAGCTCAGGTCATAATCTCACAATTCGTGAGATCAAGCTTCACATTGGGCTCTGCACTGGCAGCATGGAGCTTGCTTGAGATTCTCTTTGTCCTGAGCATGTAAGCACGTGAGCTCTCTCTCTCAAAATAAATAAACATTAAAAAAAACTTAGAAACCTCTTTAATTTATAAGTGGCTAGAATAGGGGCACCTGGGTGGCTCAGTCAGTTAAGCGTCTGATTTCAGTTCAGGTCATGATCTCACGGTCCGTGGGTTCAAGCCCCACGTCGGGTTCTGTGCTGACAGCTCAGAGCCTGGAGCCTGCTTCAGACTCTGTGTCTCCCTCTCTCTGTTCCTCCCCTACTTGCATTCTGTCTCTCAAAAATAAAATAAACATTAAAAAAAATTTATAAGTGGCTAGAATAACATCATTTTATATTCCAGGTTAAAACACGTTATTCATGTTAAAAAGAAAAATCTTTTAGGGGCACCTGGGTGGCTCAGTCAGCTAAGTGTCCAACTGTTGATTTCAGCACAGGTCATCATCTCACAGTAGTGAGATTGAGCACTACATCGGGATCTGTGCTGACAGTGCAGAGCCTGCCTGGGATTCTCTCTCTCCCCCTCTCTCTGCCCCTCCCTGCTTGAGCACGTGGCTCTCTCAAAATAAATAAATAAACTACAATTTAAAAAAAAGAAAAATCTTTTTGCTACCATCATATTTTCATACCAAATTATTATGGCAGTATTCAAATTAGATATGTTTTTTGTAAAAGTTAAGACCTGAATATACTGGTATCATCCACATTTATCAGAAAGTAAAAAGCCTTTGGATATATTTTTCTGAAAATTACATAAAGTAAATTCTTCAGGATATTCATATCCATTTTTCTGATTTTTTTCATGTTTTTGTACTTTCATTTCTCACAGTTTTGGAAATATTTTGGCTTTTACAGGAGGAAGTAAATATAACAATGCTAAATGTTTAGGGATAAAAAAATTACAGGAAAATACAGTCTAGGTTAATTTCATTATGAATCCCTTTTGAAATTTTACAGATATTTCCACTGCAATGTCATTCACTGCCAATTAAAAGCTATAAAAGAGTGGTGAGGTATTTGTGGCTTAGAGATGTCTGTATTTGGGATATTGGTGTGGATGCAGTTTTGTGCTGGCACGTGTCTAAAATTGTTGGTAAGCAATATAAGATGGTCTGCTGGGAGTAATTTAGAAGAATCTATACTTTAGGCCAGTACAATTATGTAGACTGTTGTTTTTTATAGCATTTGTCATGTCAAAAACATGTAGAAAAACTATACAGAGATCTCTATGGGAAATCCAAAGATAAATCAAATTGGGTCTCAGCTCTCAGTTTCACATTACAGGGAAGTGTAGAGGCTTGGGCACAACAGTGGTCCTGAGGGGAACATGGTCCAGACACATTACAGGGAAGTGTAGAGGCTTGGGCACAACAGTGGTCCTGAGGGGAACATGGTCCAGAGCAGATCCCAGGAGGACTGACACAAAAGAGAAGAGACAGTAGGAATGCAGGAAAGGAGGTAGGGTGGGAGTACTGGGAGGTGGCAAGAGGTGACAGGAGGAGGCGTGTGGGGGGTGGTCATAGGAGGTAGGGGAATGGGAAGGCCATGGTAAGTGGGAGGTGGGTGCTCATGGGATTGAGGCCTGAGGGGATGAGGCCGCGTTGAGGGGGCCAGGTGATAAAGGCACCCATGTGCAAGATCCCAGAGGTCCGGAAGAAAGCAGAAGCAGTACTGAACTCCAGGGAGCAGGGATGCAAGGTCCAGAACCACCAGACCTCCTCCCACTCCTGGGGCAGCAGGAGAGCAGGGGATGCTATAAAGTGTAGGGCACAGCAATGGCCACTCATGTGCAAAGTCAAACACAGGGTCTGTGAAAACAGACCATAGGTAGGCCAACCCAAGCCCAGGCCTGGATCACACTGGAGACAGACAAGCTCTCTGGCACCTTTGCTAGAAAGGAGTTACCTGGGTTAGTCAGCTTCTCTTCCAGCTCAGCCTGAGTGGTCACACTCTCAGATTTCGGGGAGTGGATAATCAGTACAACAGAACCTGCACAGCTTAGCAGACATCCCAACTTGCCCAAGATGTTGAGCTTTTCCTTTAGAAGATAAGAAGCTAAAATGGACCTTTGTTTAAAAAAAGAGAGAGAGAAATCGTTAAAATTTAATACTATCTGACCTGTTTCTACTAACTGTAGTTATTTTAGAAAAGCCGTATTTTCTTGATAGCCATATTCATTTTTAACTTAGTTTTTAAGAGTAGAAAAGATTAGGAATTTATTGAAATTATTAAACACAAAGGATTTTCATACCAATACCATGCAGTCAATACATAATGACTCTTAACTCATACTGCTATACATTATTTCAGTAGATATGAAATAGATCAGAATAGAAAAATAAGTCATCATTCATAAAATGAGGTTTTATGGTTAAATAAAAATATTCTTTCCTTACTTCTTTATTTTTGTTTATTTATTTATTTTGAGAGAGAGAGAGAGTACGTGTACAAGTGGTAAAGGGGCAGAGAGAAAGGGAGAGAGAATCCTCGCTGACAGTGCAGAGCCTGATGTGGGACTCAATCGCACAAACTGCAAGATCATGACCTGAACCAAAACCAAGAGTCGGATGCCTAACTGACTGAGCCACCCAGGTGCCCTGTTTCCTTATTTTTAAAAGCAAACAATCAAAGAAACTATGTTAAGTGGGAAAGTAGGATATGAAAACTGTTAAAATAATTATAAGGCATTCATGATCAAAACACGTCAGTTAAAATAAATTAAGAAAATGCACAAACAAGAAAAAAACCAAAATGCTAATAGTAATTACATTATGGTAGGAGTATGGGTGATTGGGTATTTTTCTCTTCTATAATACCTCAAATATTTAAAATGTGGTCACATTATTTTTTAATGCAAAAAAAAATCTTAAAACATCTACAATTTTTTAAAAAAGTTTTTGTTTTGTTTTGTTTTGTTTTAATTTTTTTTTCAACGTTTTTTATTTATTTTTGGGACAGAGAGAGACAGAGCATGAACGGGGGAGGGGCAGAGAGAGAGGGAGACACAGAATCGGAAACAGGCTCCAGGCTCCGCCGAGCCATCAGCCCAGAGCCCGACGCGGGGCTCGAACTCACGGACCGCGAGATTGTGACCTGGCTGAAGTCGGACGCTTAACCGACTGCGCCACCCAGGCGCCCCTTGTTTTGTTTTTTTAATTAAATAGGCTCCACGTCCAACATGGGGTCTGAACTCATGACCCAGAGATCAAGAGTCGCATGCTCTACCTACTGATTGATCCAGCCAGGCACCCCCAAATCTCTATAATCTTAAGGTTGGTAATATGTTTTCTTTTTTTTTTTTTAATTTACATCCAAGTTAGTTAGCATATAGTACAATAATGATTTCAGGAGTAGAATCCAGTGATTCATCCCCTACATATAACACCCAGTGCTCATCCCAATAAGTGTCCTCCTTAATGCCGGTTGCCCATTTATCCCATCCCTATATTTCTCCATATTTAAGAGTCTCTTATGTTTTGTCTCCCTCCCTGTTTTTATACTATTTTTGCTTCCCTTCCCTTATGTTAATCTGTTTTGTATCTTAAATTCCACAGGAGTGAAATCCTATGATATTTGCCTTTCTCTAATTTCGCTTAGCACATTACCCTCTAGTTTCATCCACGTTGCTGCAAATGGCAGGATTTCATTCTTTTTGGTTGCTGAGTAATACTCCATTGTGTATATATATACACACACACCAAATCTTCTTTATTCACCGGTTGATGGACATTTGAACTCTTTCCATACTTTGGCTATTGTTGATAGTGCTGCTATAAACATTGGGATGCATGTGCCCCTTTGAAACCGCGTACCTGTATCCCTTGGATAAATACCTAGTAGTGCAATTGCTGGGTCGTAGGCTAGTTCTATTTTTAATTTTTTGAGGAACCTCCATACTGTTTTCCAGAGTGGCTGCACCAGTTTGCATTCCCACCAGCAATGCAAAAGCATTCCTGTTTCTCTGCATCCTCGTCAGCATTTGTTGTTGCCCGAGTTGTTAATTTTAGCCATTCTGACAGGTTTGAGGTGGTATCTCATTGTGGATTGGATTTGTATTTCTCTGATGTTGACCATTTTTTCCATGTCTGTTAGCCATCTGGCTATAGATGACTATCTTTAGAAAAGTGTCTATTCACAGGGGCACCTGGGTGGTTCAGTCAGTTGAGTGTTGGACTTCGGCTCAGGTCACGATCTTGAGGTTCGTGAGTTGGAGCCCCGCATCGGGCTCTGCACTAACAGCTTGGGGCCTGGAGCCTGCTTCAGATTCTGTGTCTCCCTCTCTCTCTGCCCCTCCCCCACTCACACTCTGTCTCTCTCAAATATAAATAAATATTTTTTAAAAAGTGTCTATTCAGTCTTTTGCCCTTTTTTTCACTGGATTATGGTTTTTGGGTGTTGAGTTTGATCAGTTTTTTTAATAGATTTTGGATACTAGCCCTTTATTTGATATGTCATTTGCAAATATCTTCTCACATTCAGTCGGTTGCCTTTTAGTTTTGCTGATTGTTTCCTTCGCTGTGCAGAAGCTTTATATCTTGATTAGGTACCAATAGTAGTTCATTTTTGCTTTTGTTCCCCTTGCCTCTGGAGACGTGTTGAGTAAGAAGTTGCTGTGGCCAAGATCAAAGAGGTTTTTGCCTGCTTTCTCCTCAAGGATTTTGATGGCTTCCTGTTTTAAGCTTAGGTCTTTCATCCATTTTGATTTTATTTTTGTGGATGGTGTAAGAAAGTAGTCCAGATTCATTCTTCTGCATGTTGCTGTCCAGTTTTCCCAACACCATTTGCTGAAGAGACTGTCTTTTTTTCCATTGGATACTCTTTCCTGCTTTGTCAAAGATTAGTTGGCCACACGTTTGTGGGTCCATTTCTGGGATCTCTATTCTGTTCCATTGATCTGAGTGTCTGTTCTTGTGCCAGTACGATACTGTCTTGATGATTACAGCTTTGTAGTACATCTTGAAGTCTGGAATTGTGATGCCTCCAGCTTTGGTTTTCTTTTTCAAGATTGCTTTGGCTATTCGGGGCCTTTTCTGGTTCCATACAAAGTTTAGGATCATTTGTTCTAGCTCTGTGAAGAATGCTGGTATTACTTTGATACGAATTCACTGAATATGCAGATTGCCTTGGGTAGTATCGACATTTTATTTTTTATTTTATTTTATTTTATTTTTATTTATTTATTAAAAAAATTTTTTTAACGTTTATTTTTGAGACAGAGAGAGACAGAGCATGAACGGGGGAGGGTCAGAGAGAGAGAGGGAGACACAGAATCCGAAACAGGCTCCAGGCTCTGAGCTGTCAGCACAGAGCCCGACGCGGGGCTCGAACCCACGGACTGCGAGATCATGACCTGAGCCGAAGTTGGACGCCCAACCGACTGAGCCACCCAGGAGCCCCAGTATCGACATTTTAAGAATATTTGTTCTTCCAACCCATGAGCATTGGAATATTTTTCCATTTTCTTGTGTCTTCTTCAATTTCTTTCATAAAATTTCTATAGTTTTCAGTGTATGGGTTTTTCACCTCTTTGATTAGGTTTATTCCTAGGTATTTCATGGGTTTTGTTGGATAATATATTTCTTATTTCTCTGTATAACATCAGTATACACTTTGAATTGGAAAACCAAGACTTTTAGTTATCATGGGACTAGTAATTGTCACTTTGTTGTTGTCTATGCCAAATGCGCTCAGAGAACATGAATATCCATGAGGAAGGCACACCAGACCCAGATATACTGGATTATTTCCTTTTTAATCCTTGTTTACAGATAAAAAAGCTGAGCCTCAGAAAGGATTAGCACTGAACCCAAGGCCACAGAAAGCTAACAAGAGGTAAAATCATGGTGATGACATACACATAAAGCCAAAGCTCCAACTTTTTCCATATACCACTTGTGTCTTTACCCCTACACAGCCTGGTCCTCCAGGAAACCTTGGCAATGTACTTGGAGAAATAAATAACATCACTAAAAGAACCAACAAATGATGTTAGAATACACAACTGGGTGTTAAATTGAGGGGCTCCTCATAGCTGCACACAGAAGTGGAAACCAGAGGACTGGGAAACTCTCAGGGCAAGAGATGAGCCTGGAATGATAAGCAGGCTATGCCACAGTGGAAAGTGGCTGCCATGCATGAAAGCAGAGAGGCAGCTATGAGCCTGAACCACAAGGCCAACTCATCTCTTAGTCCACTGTAAAATACCAGAGTACAAATTAAATAGTACTGCAAAATAGTTTATTACTCAGTTTCCAAGATGAGGGGTCATAGCAACCACTATACAATACACTATGCGGAGCCACACAGGGAACCACAAGGGTTGGTCATGAGATGGGGGAAAGGAAGAACCTATCGTGGTTTCTGTGAGAAGGAATGGGGAGGAAGGGTAAGCCCAGGTTTAGAATTGGCTAATGTGATTAATTTCAAGACTCTGGGGCATAGGGGCTCTCCCTAGTTGTCTCATACCTGGCCCTGGGGAGATTAGGCTCTGGATTAGTTGGTTTACATTTGAAAAGAATGCCTCCCCCACCTAAGGGGTGATGAATGGGGGAGAAGGCCAAGGCAAGGTGACTTGGGCTTATTATTGGATTGTTCAGAACTAGGTGTGTTTAGCACATGCATGTAGGGCAGATGTTAAAACATCAAGTTTAGAGAAGTTAGAAACATAGTATAGTACTGTCTCATTTAAGGACACACGAAGAAAGGATTTGGGCAACTAATTACCTCTGAGTCTATTCCTCATTAAGAATTAGTCCTTGCCCTCCCCTCTGTGGCTAGGAATGAACAACCCCATGGTGGCTGCGATGGAGGCGGAGTATCTACCTAACAGGCCTCCCCAGCACGAAATCACCAACTATTCAATTCAAAACCTTTCTCTTATTGCTTTTCCCGGGCTGCAATCATTAGAGCCTATTGGCTTCTGAGCTGAGATTAGATGAAAGGCAATCACGAATCAACAAACTGTCCCATAGGCCCAACCCAGACTATCTACTTTTGTAATTAATGTCTTACTGTACCACAGTCATGTCCACGTGTTTTGTCTGGTCCATGGCTACCTTCCAGTACAACACTAGAGTTGAGCAGTTGCAACAGAGCCCATACGGCCCACAAAGCATAAGGTATTTGCCATCTAGCCCTTGAGAGAAAACGTCTGCCACCCTCTAAGTTAAATGGTTAAATGTTCAGTGAAACTGATGGCATAGCTACCTGGAGAGCTGGTCTGAGATGTAGCTACAAGTTACATGTTGGCATCAGGGCCACAACACAGAGAAGCAGTGTCTGCACTGGTGAGGGTGGGGGTGGGAAGGTGAAGTGGGGAACAGTGTGATAAAGAAAAGGCAACAGAAAGAGGAAGAAAGAAACTTAATGCCAAGAGTCAATAAATTATCTCAATAAACATATAGCAATAGGAAACAAACAAAATGTGCTATTCACAATAGCTAAAACATGGAAGCAACCAAGTGTCCACTGATGGATGAAAGGATAGACAAAATGTTGTCTATATTGGGGCACCTGGGTGGCTCAGTCGGGTAAGTGTCTGACTTCAGCTCAGGTCATGATCTCATGGTTTGTGAGTTTGAGCCCCGCATTGGGCTCTGTGCTGACAGCTCAGAGCCTGGAGCCTGCTTCAGATTATGTGTCTCCCTCTCTCTCTGCCCCTCCCCCACTCACACTCTGTCTGTCTCTCTCACAATAAACATTAAAAATTTTTTTTAATAAAAAATAAAAAAATAAAAATGGGCAAGATGGTAAATTTTATGTCTATTCTGCCACAATAAAAAAAAATTTCTTTAAGTGTTCAGAGAGCAGGAGAGTGCTCATGTTCCCATGAGGGTGGCCATTCAGAGAAAATTTAGGTTATGAGAAGGAAACATATACCATGGGAAGAATCACTTACACACACATAAAAATGCTGTGGAATTAGGAGTCTGAGTTTAGGAAAACTCAGGGATTTACTAGATTGACTAGATATTTTATTATTTATTATATTTACTATAATCTACCTATCTATATTATTAAAATAAAATCAAATTAACTTTTTAAGAGAGCAACTTATGACAAGTTTATTTGGCAAAGTAAATAAAAGTCAGACTTTTTTTTTACTTGAGAGTGCATGTAAATATATTAGTGATATAAACAACAACCTTTTCAGAGTATGTTCTCTTTTTACTTACCTACTGAAAAAAATTTTTTTAAGTTTGAGAGAGACAGAGATAGCACAAGTGGGAGAGGAGCAGAAAGAGAGGGAGACAGAGAATCTCAAGCAGGCTCCATGTTGCCAGCACAGGGCCTGATGTGGGGCTTGAACTCATGATACTGCAAGATCATGACTTGAGCTGAAATCCAGTCAGAGGCTTAACCTACTAAGCCACCCAGGAGCCCCTACTTACTTATTTACTTGGGGCAAGAAATGAATCTTTGTATCTATATGATTCAAATAGTATTTTCTAAAACAAATGTCGGAAGAAATTGATGCTGCATTTCTAAGACAGTGGTAGCTACAAACATTTTTCAAATGACAGCATTAATAAACACTTAGTGGATATGTTATTAGGAGGTTGCTAAAAAAAATGAAGGTTAACTTTTTCAAATGATTTGTCTTTCCTCTTCTAACAGTATCTTGTGTCATACTGATGAGTACCAAATTATTTGCCCCAATTTTATTATAAACAATGTTACAACATAAAAGGCAATTTAAAAATTTAAAAACGACAAAATCTCTCCATTCTGTCAAACACTTATTTACTTTCTAACATTCTCCTCAGTTCTATCCATATCCACATATTTTTCCTTGAACTCACAATGGGCTCCATCATGCTGTTTGTTCCCCCTCATCCACTGCTTCTCTAGGAAATTTACTTGTGAAAATACTTAGGACAGTTTATGGAACATGAAGCACAATAAATGTGGTTCTCTTTCATTTATAAAACCATTTAAGTATGTTATAAAACTGAAATTGTCTTTGAATATTCAATATCATTTGACATTTATATTGGTACATATACATATATCAAATATTTCCCCCTAATCATTTTCTAAGATTCTGTTCCTCAAAACTGGACTCTCGCTTAAAGATCAAACACTTGGATGACTCTGGATATCCACTGCCATTATGCCTTCTGAAAGTCTATATTAGTTTAAATTGAATAGACAGTTTTTCTATTTTCTTTCTTTTTCACAGTTCTACTGAGATACAATTAACATAATACAAAATTCGCCCATTTAAAGTGTATATGTAAAGTGTATGGAATAGAATTACACATCGATCACCACAATCAATTTTAGAACAAACTTTAGTATGCCAAAAGCAACTCTTTAGGACTCCTTAGCCATAACTCGCCATGCTCCCTCATGCATACATCCCTAAGCAACCACAAATCTACTTTTTGTTTATATATATTTCCCAATTCAGGACATTTCATATACATGAGATCACATAATGTATAAATGGCTTATTTCACCTAGAATAAAGCTTTCAAGGTTTAACTATGTTATAATGTATATAAGCAATTCATGTATTTTATAATAATATCCCATTGTATGAACACACCATCTATTATATATCCTTTAAATTTTTTTGAATGTTTACTTATTTTTGAGAGATAGAGAGCGCATGTGAGCAGGGGAGGGGCAGACAGGGAGATACAAAATCCGAAGCAGGGTGCAGACTCCAACCTGTCAGCACAGAGCCTGATGTGGGGCTCAAGCTCACAGACAGCGAGATCATGACCTGAGGTGAAGTTGGATGCTTAACCAACTGAGCCACCCAGGCACCCCTATTATATATCCTTTCTCACTTGATGGACATTTGAGTTGGTTCCACTTTTTGTCTGTAATGAATAATTCTACTATGGGCATTTGCATACAAATATTTCTATAGACATATATTTTCATTTCTCTTGGGAATTTACTTAGCTGTGATTTGCTAGATCATATGGTAACTCTATGTTTAACTGTTTGAGGAATTGCCAGGCAATTTTCCTAAGTAGCTGCAACAGTTTGCATTCCCACCAGCATTGTAAAAGGTTTCCATTTACTACAAGTTCTAGCCAACACTTGTTAATATCCTTCTTTATGAATATAGCCATCCTAGCAGAGGTAATATCTCATAATGGTTGATATGCATTTCCCTGTTGGCTAATGATGTGTATTACTTAATAGGTTTATGAGCCATTTCTAGATCTTTGGAGAAAGGTACACTCAGATCTTCTGCCCATTTTTAATTTGAGTTATTTGTCTTTTTATCAATGACTTGTTATGTAGTCTAAATACGAGTTCCCTATTAGATATATAACTTCAAAACTTTTCTAATATTCTGTCAGTTGACTTTTCACTTTTTCTTTTCCAGCTTTATTTATATACAATTGACAACAGTATGTAAGTTTACAACATACAATGTGTTGATTCAATACACTTATACATTGCAAAATGATTGCCACCAGTGTTAGCTAATACCTCCATCATGTCACATAATTTCCACTTTTTTTTATCTGTATGTGTGAGAGCATCTAAGAACTCTTCTCTTAGTAACATTCAAGTATATAATACAGTATTAACTATAATGACCATGCTGTACACTGAACCCCAGAATTTTTCATTTTCTAACTAGAAGTTAGTATACTTTGACCAATGCATCCCATTTCCCCCACATCCCACCTCTCATACCCACCAGTCTATTTTTTCTTTTTTTTTAAGTTAAAATCCAGTTAGTTAACATACAGTGTAATATTAGTTTCATGTGTACAGTGTACTGATTCCACACTTCCATACAACACCACTTGCTCATCACAACAAGTGCACTCCTTAATCCCCATCACCTATTTAATACATCCCCCTACCCACCTCCCCTCTGGTAACCATGTTTGTTCTCTACAGTTAAAAGCCTTTTTCTTGGTTTGCCTCTCTCTCTCTTTTCCCCCCTGTTGCTCATTTGTTTTCTTTTTTTTAATGTTTATTTATTTTTGAGAGAGGCAGAGACAGAATGTGAGTGGGTTAGGGGCAGAGAGAGAGGGAGACACAGAATCCAAAGCAGGCTCCAGGCTCTGAGCTGTCAGCACAGAGCCCTACACAGGGCTCAAACTCACGAGCTGTGAGATCATGACCTGAGTCGAAGTTGGATGCTCAGCCGACTGAGCCACCCAGGCGCCCCTCATTTGTTTTGTTTCTTAAGTTCCATATATGAGTGAAAGTCATATGGTATTTGACTTTCTCTGATTTACTTATTTTGCTTGGCATAATAAGATGTGGCTGCTCCATCCACATCTTGCAAATGGCAAGATTTCATTCTTTTTACGGCTAAGGGGTACATATACCATTGTATACATATATACCACATCTTCATCCATTGATCAGTCAATAGACACATGGGCTGTTTCCATAATTTGGCTATTGTAGATAATCTTGTTATAAACATTGGGGTGCATGCATCCCTTTGTATCCTTTGGGTAAATACCTAGTAGAGCAATTGCTGGAATATAGGGTAGTTCTATTTTCAACTTTCTGAGGAACCTCCATACTATTTTCCATAGTGGTTGCACCAGTTTGCATCCCCACCAATAGTGCACAAGTGTTCCTTTTTCTTCACAACTTCGCCATATGTGTTATTTCTTGTGTTGTTAATTTTAGCCTTCTGACAGGTGTGAGGTCTCATTGTAGTTTTGATTTGTATTTCCCTGATGATGAATGATGTTGAACATCTTTTTCACTAGTTGGCTGGCCAGCTGTATATCTTCTTTAAAAAAATGTCTATTCATGTCATCTGCCTATTTCTTAACTGGGTTATTTGTTTTTTGGGTGTTGAGTTTTATAAGTTGTTTATATATTTTGGATTCTAACCCTTTATCAGATATATAATTTGTAGATATCTTCTTTGATCCCATAGGTTGCCTTTCAGATTTGTGGATTGTTTCCTTCACTGTGCAGAAGCATTTTATTTTAATGAAGTCCCAATAGTTTACTTTTGGTTTTGTTTCCCTTGCCTCAGGAAACATATCTAGGAAGAAACTGCTACTGTTGATGGCAAACAGGTTACTGCCTGTGTTTTCTTCTAGTATTTTTATGGTTTCATGTTTCACATTTAGGTCTTTATTCAGAATTCCATTTTGAATTTATTTGTGTATGGAATAAGAAAGTGGTCGAGTTTCATTCTTTTGCATCATGATGTCCAGTTTTCCCAACACTATTTCATTAAGAGACTGTCTTTTCCCCACTGGCTATTCTTTCCTGTTTTGCCAAAGATTTCCTGCTTTGTCAAAGACTAATTGACAACAATTAGTTGACTAGTTATGGGTCCTGGGTTCTCTATTCTGGGTATTCTATTCTGTTCTATTGATCTATGTGTCTGTTTTTGTGCCAGTAACATACTATTTTGGTTACTACAAGCTTTGTATTGTAATGTGAAGTCTGGAATTGTGATGTCTCCCGCTTTGCTTTTTCTTTTTCAAGATTTCTTTGGCTATTCAGGATCTCTTGTGGTTCCATACAAATTTCAGGATTGTCTGTTCTAGATCTGTGAAAAATGCTGGTGGTATTTTGATGGGGATTGCACTGAATGTGTAGATTGCTTTAAGTAGTATAGACATTTTAACACTATTCTTCTAGTGCATGAGCATGGAATGTTTTCCATTTCTTTGTGTCACCTTCAATTTCGTTCATCAGTGTTTCACAGTTTTCAGAGAACATGTCTTTCACCTCTTTGGTTAGATTTATTTGTAGGTATCTTATGGTTTTTGGTACAATTGTAAACGGGAATGATTCCTTAATTGCTTTTTCTGCTCTTTCATTATAGTTGCACAGAAACACATGAGATTTCTGCATGTTGATTTTTTATTCTGCAACCTTACTGAATTTGTGTATTGGTTCTAGCAACTTTTTGATGGTGCTTCAAGTTTTCTATATACAGTACCATGTCATCTTCAAATAGTGCAAGTTTGACTTCTTCCTTGCTGATTTGGATGCCTTTTATTTGTTTTTGTTGACTGATGGCTGTGGCTCGGACTTCCAGTACTATATTAAATAACAGTGGTGAGAGCGGACATCCCTGTCTTGTTCCACGCAATAAAGGAAACCTCTCAGTTTTTCTCCATTGAAAATGATATTAGCTGTTGGTTTTTCATAGATGGCCCTTATTATGCTGAGGTACATTCCCTCTACACCTACTTTATTGAAGGTTTTTCTCATAAATGGATGTTGTACTTTGTCAAATGCTTTTTCTGCATCTATTGAGAGGATCATACAGTTCTTATTCTTTCTTTTATTAATGAGGTGTATCACATTGATTGATTTGCAAATATTGAACCAAACGTGTAGCCTAGTCATAAATCCCACTTAATCATGTTCAGTGATTCTTTTAATGTATGGTTGGATTTGGTTTGCTAGTATTTTATGCAGAAATTTTACAAACCTGTTCATTAGGAATACTAGCCTATAGTTATCTTTTTTAGTGGAATCTTTATCTGGTTTTGGTATCAGGGTAATGTTGGACTCATAGAATGAGTGTGGAAGTTTTCCTTCCATTTCTATGTTTTGAAATAGTTTGAGAAGAATAGGTATTAACTCTTTAAATGTTTGGTAGAATTCTCCTGTGAAGCCATCAGGCCCTGGAGTTCTGTTTGTTGGGAGTTTTCTGGTTACTGATTCAATTTCTTTGCTGGTTAGTAGTCTATTCAAGTTTTCTATTTCTTCCTGTTTCAGTTTTGGTAGTTTATGTGTTTCCAGGAATTTAACCATTTCTTTTAGTTTGTCCAATTTGTTGGCATATTAATTTTTTTCAATTTTTAAATTCCAGTTAGTTAACATAAAGTGCAATACTGATTTCAGTAGTAACACTGTGATTCATCACTTACAACACCCAGTACTCATCACAAGTGCCATTTTTAATACCCATCTCCCATCTAGCTCATCTCCCACCCAAATCCCTACATCAACACTCAGTTTGTTTTCTATTTTTAAGAAATAAAAATAAAAATAAAACATTGTTTGTTCCCTATTTTTGCCCCTCCCATATGCTCATCTATTGTATTTCTTCAATTACACGAGTGAAATCATATATTTGTCTTTCTTTGGCTGACTTATTTCCCCTAGCAAAATACACTCTAGCTCCATCCACATCATTGCACATGTAAAGATTTCATTCTTTTTGATGGCTAAGTAATACAAAATCGTATGTGTGAGCATGTGTGTGTGTGTGTGTGTGTGTGTGTGTGTATGCACATATATACATAAACACCACTTCTTCTTTATCCATTCATCAGTCAAAGGACATTTGGGCTCTCTCCATAGTTTGGCTATGGTTGATAATGCTGTTATAAATATCGGGGTGCACGTACCCCTTCAAATCTGTATTTTTGTATACTCTGGGTATGCACCTAACAGTGCAATTGTGGGATCATAGAGTAGTTCTTATTTACCTTTCTGAGGAACCTCCATACAGTTCTCCAGAGTGGCTTCACCCGTTTGCATTCCAACCAACAATGCAAAAGTATTCTCCTTTTTTCATATCCTAGCCAACACCTGTTGTTTCTTGTGTTGTTAATTTTAGTGATTCTTTCAGGTATGAGGTGGTATCTCATTGTTGTTTTGATTTGTATTTCCCAGGTGATGAGTGATGTGGAGCATCTTTTCATGTGTCTGTTAGCCATCTGGATGTCTACTTTGGAAAAGTGTCTATTCATGTCTTTTGCCCATTTCTTAACTGAGTTGTTTCTTTTTGGGGTGTTGAGTTTGCTAAGTTTTTTATAGATTTTGTATACTAACCCTTTATCAGATCTGTCATTTGCAAATATCTTCTCCCATTCGGTAGGCTGCCTTCTAGTTTTGTTGATTGTTTCCTTCACTATGTAGAAGCTTGTTATCTTAGTGAAGTCCCAATAATTCATTTTTGCTTTTGTTTCCCTGGCCTCTGGTAATGTGTCTAGTAAGAAGTTGCTCTGGCCGAGGTCAAAGAGGATGCTGCCTGTGTTCTCCTCTAGGAATTTGATGGCTTCTTGTCTCACATTTAGGTCTTTCATCCATTTTGAATTTATATTTGTGTATGGTGTAAGAAAGTGGTCCAGGTTCATTCTTCTGCATATTGCTGTCCAGTTTTCCCAACACCATTTGTTGAAGAGACTGTCTTTTTTCCATTGGATATTCCTTCCTGCTTTGTTGAACAGTTGACCATGTAGTTGTGGGTCCATTTTGGGTTTTCTATTCTTTTCTTCTGATCGATGTGTCTGTTTTTGTGCCAGTACCATGCTGTCTTGATGACTACAGCTTTGTAATACAGCTTGAAGTCTGGAATTGTGATGCCTCCAGCTTTGGTTTTGTTTTTCAGGATTGCTTTGCCTGTTTGGGGTCTTCTGTGGTTCCATACAAATTTTAGGATTGTGTGCTCCAGCTCTGTGAAAAATGCTGGTAGTATTTTGATGGGGATCGTGTAGATTGTTTAGAGTAGTATAGACATTTTTTTTTTCAATATATGAAATTTATTGTCAAATTGGTTTCCATACAACACCCAGTGCTCATCCCAAAAGGTGCCCTCCTCAAGAGTAGTATAGACATTTTAAGAATGTTTGCTCTTCAGATTTTGATCATGGCCATTTCCAAAGCGTTTGAACTGGAATTCACTACCACTGGGTTGCACCACCCATGTGAACTTGCACATCCCTCTCAGGGAGACCTGGCCTCAGGAGATGACAGCATTCAGTCCTGGGAGGAGCCTGCAATTAGTCATCACTTGCAGTTGGTGCCGTCCCTAGGAATCCAGAACTGTAAAGAGCTAAACGAAACCTGCTGTCTGAATGGGTGAACCTGCATGCTGGGGTCCTTCTGTGCCTGCCCCCCTCCTTCTATGGCTGGAACTGTGAGCATGATTCACACTAAGAGAACTGTGAGTCTGGTGCCCCACGGCACCTGGCTGCCCAAGAGATGGTCCATGTATAAATGCTGGCACTGCCAGGTTTCACTGCTTTCCTCCAACATTTCTACCGAAGGTGTGATGGCCATGTGATGGATGAGCACTTCCTGGTTTCCAGGACTCCAGAATTAACACTGTGTTCAGGCACCATTTTTTGCTAGCTGGCATCTGCCTTGCTATACAAGATACTGTTAATGGACACTTGCATATGCAATATTTGCTATGCAAATTCTGTAACCTGTAAAGACTGTCACTCTAATGTCCTAACTGGAAGGTGACCATTTGCCTTGAAATAGTGGACAGATTTTCATCATGGTTCCTAACATTTTCTTCTTTTCTTTTTTTAAGTATGTGATAATTTATTTATTGTTTTTTTGATTTTAATTTACATCCAAATTAGTTAGCATATACTAGAACAATGATTTCAGGAGTAGATTCCTTAATGCCCCTTACCCATTTAGCCCACCCCCCTCCCACAACCCTCAGTTTGTTCTCCATATTTATGAGTCTCTTCTGTTTTGTCCCCCTCCCTGTTTTTATATTATTTTTGTTTCCCTTCCCTTATGTTCATCTGTTTTGTCTCTTAAAGTCCTCATATGAATGAAGTCATGATTTTTGTCTTTCTCTAATTTCACTTAGCATAATACCCTCCAGTTCCATCCACATAGTTGCAAATGGCAAGATTTCATTCTTTTTGATTACTAATACTCCATTGTATACATATACCACATCTTCTTTATCCATTCATCCATCAATGGACATTTGGGCTCTTTCCATACTTTCACTATTGTTGGTAGTGCTGCTATAAACATGGAGGTGCATGTGTCCCTTTGAAACAGCACACCTGTATCCCTTGGATAAATGCCCTGTAGTGCAATTGCTGGGTCATAGGGTAGTTCTATTTTTAATTTTTTGAGGAACCTCCATTCTGTTTTTCAGAGTGGCTACACCAGCTTGCATTCCCACCAACAATGCAAAAGATCCTCTTTCTCTGCATCCTTGCCAACATCTGTTGTTGCCTGAGTTGTTAATGTTAGCCATTCTGACAGGTGTAAGGTGGTATCTCATTGTGGTTTTGATTTGTATTTCCCTGATGAGGAGTGATGTTGAACATTTTTTCATGTGTTGGTTGGCCATCTGGATGTCTTCTTTGGAGGAGTGTCTATTCATGTCTTTTGCCCATTTCTTCACTGGGTTATTTGTTCTTTGGGTGTTGAGCTTGATAAGTTCTTTATAGATTTTGGCTACTAACCCTTTATCTGATATGTCATTTGCAAATATCTTCTCCCATTCTTTCAGTTGCCTTTTAGTTTTGCTGACTGTTTCCTTTGCTGTGTGGTCCCTAACATTTTCTTAAAGTCCCTACTACTTTCCTCTGCCCTCTCCTCTCCAAAAAACTTGTTTAAAAAAAGCCAGCCATATTTACATTGTGGCCAAGTTCCAAGTGTTTCTTATTATTTCCCTTTAAACAATTGAAGTCTATCTTCATATTATTAAAGACTACTCCTAATGTGGAACTGAGGCTAAAGCTTGGAGTAGAGTTGATCAAAATCAATAAAGACCTCATCTTTAGGGGCGTCTGGGTGGCTCAGTCGACTGAGCATGCAACTTCAGCTCAGGTCATCATCTCATAGTTCATGGGTTTGAGACCTGCATCAGGCTCTTTGCTGGACAGCTCAGAGCCCGGAGCCTGCTTCAGATTCTGTGTCTCCCTCTCTCTCTGTCCCTTCCTTGTTCATGCTCTGTCTCTGTCTCTCTCTCAAAAATGAACATTTTTTTAATTAAAAAAAAAAGAATGTAAAAAAGACCTCATCTTTAAAAGGAAAGGAAGCCTCTGTAAATGCTAGAGAAGACAAGGGCAGCCCTTTTTTCTCAATGCATTGTAAAGAGATTGAAGTCTCCTTGGAAAAAAATTCTACCTAAATTTCCCCAACATGGGGCACCTGGGTAGTTCAGTCAGCTAGGCATCCAACTTCGGCTCAGGTCATGATCTCAGGGCTTGTGAGTTCGAACCACATGTCAGGTTCTGTGCTGACAGCTCAGAGCCCGGAGCCTGCTTCAGATTCTGTGTCACCCTTTCTCTCTGCCCCTCCCCACCCACGTTCTGTCTCTCTCTCTCTCTCAAAAATAAACATTTAAAAATAATAAACTGTTTTCTCCATACAAGTATTTTAACTGTTGTAAAAAAGAAAATGTTCACAATATATGCATTTAGTTGTAAACCAGGTGATAAAACTATGTACTGTAAAACTCATTTTTAAAATACATTGTGTGTATGAGTATGCTCAGTAAAAATGGGAAATCTATGGACCAAAAAAAAAAAAAAGTTTGCTCTTTCAATCCATGAACATGGAATGTTTTTCCATTTATTTGTGTCCTCCTTAACTTATTTCATAAGTTTTCTAAAGTTTTCAGAGTACAGATCTTTTACCTCTTTGGTTAGGTTTATTCCTAGGTATCTAATTGTTTTTGGTGTAATTGCAGATAGGATCGATTCCTTGATTTCTCTTTCTGCTGCCTTGTAATTAGTATATAGAAACGCAACCAATTTCTGTATGTTGACTTTATATATCATGAGACTTAGCTAAATTCATGCATTAGTGTTTGCAATTTTTTGGTAGAGTCTTTGGGTTTTTTACATAGAATATCATGTCACCTGCAAATAGTGAAACTTTGACTTCTTCCTTGCTGATATGGATTCATTTATTTTTATTGTCTGATTGCTGAGGGTAAGACTTCCAGTACTATGTTAAATAGTAATGGTGAGAGTAGACATCCTTGTCTTGTTCCTGACCATAGGGGAAAGGATCTCAGTTCTTCCCCATTGAGAATATTAGCTATGGGTCTTTCACACATGGCCTTTATAATATTGAGATATGTTCTAATTATCCCTATTTGTTGAGGGTTTTTTTATCAAGAATGGATGCTGTGACATGGTGCCTGGGTGGCAAAGTTGACCATCTAACTGTTGGTTCAACTCAGATCATGGTCTCATGGTTGGTTTGTGGGATTAGGCCCCGCATCAGATACTTCATGGACAGCCCCAAGCCTGCTTGAGATTCTCTCCCTCCCTCTTTCTCTGCCTCTCCCCACTCACACACACACTCTCTCTCAAATAAATACACATAAAGAATGGATGTTGTATTTTGTGAAATGCTTTCTTCTCCATCTACTGACTTGATCATATGGTTTTTATTCTTCGTTTTATTAATGTGGTATATCATGTTGATTGATTTGAGAATATTGAACCAGCTCTGCAGCCCTGGAATAAATCCCACTTGATCATGATGAATAATTCTTTTAATGTACTAGTGGATTCAGTTTGCTAGTATCTTGTTGAGAATTTTTACATCCATGTTCTTCAGTGGGGTCTTTCTGGGTTTGAAATCAAGGTGATGATTACAGACTCATTATAGAATGAGTCTCGAAGTTTTCCTTCCATTTCTATTTTTAGGAACATTTTGAGAAGAACAGGTAGTAACTCTCCGTTAAATGTCTGGTAGAATTCCCCTGGGAAGCCATCAAGTCCTGGGTTTTTGTTTCTTGGCAGATTAAAAAAAATTTTTTTTTAATGTTTATTCATTTTTGAGAGAGAGAGACAGAGCATGAGCAGGGAAGGGGCAGATAGAGAGGGAGACACAGAATCTGAAGCAGACCCCAGGCTCTGAGTTGACAGCAGAGAGCCTTACGTGGGGCTCGAACTCATGAACCATAAGATCATGACCTGAGCCAAAGTCAGAAGCTTAACCAACTGAGTCATCAAGGCACCCCTCTTGGGAGATTTTTGATTAGTGTTTCAATTTCCTTGCTGGTTATGGGTGTTCCAATTTTCTATTTTTTCTTGTTTCAGTTTTGGGAGTTTGTATGTTTCTAGCAATTTATCCATTTATTCCAGGTTGTTGGCATATATTTTTTCATAATATTCTAATTGTTTGCAGTTCTGAGGTATTGGTTGTGATCTCTCCCTTTTTATTTGTGATTTTAATTTCTTGGGGTCCTATCTCTTTTCTTTTTGATAAGTCTGGCTAGAGGTTTGTCAATTTTATTAATTCATTTGAAGACCCAGCTCTTACTTTCATTGATCTGTTCTGGTTTTATTTCTTGTTTCTACAGTGTTTATTTCTACTCTAGTCTTTATTATTACCCTTCTTCTGCTGCCTGTAGCCTTATTTTCTGTTCCTTTTCTAGCTCCTTTAAGTGTAAGGTTAAGTTGTGTATTTGAGACCTTTCTTTCTTCTTGAGGTAGGCCTGTATTACAATATACTTCCCTCTTATGACCACCTTTGCTGCAATCCCAAAAGTTTTTGACTGTCATGATTTCATTTGCTTCCATGTAATTTTTTATTAGGTCTTTAATTTCCTGGTTAACCCATTCATTCATTAGTAGGATTTTCTTTAACTTCCATGTATTTGTGGTCTTTCCGAATTTTTTCTGGTGGGTGACTTCAAATTTCATAGCGTTGTGGTCTGCATATATGCACAGTATGATCTCAGTCCTTTTGTACTTGTGGGGGGTTGATTTTATCTTTTTTAAAAAGTAGGCTTCATGCCCAATGCAGGGCTTGAACCCACAACACTGAGATCAAGACCTGAGCTGAGATCAAGAATTGGATGCTTAACTGGATAAACCACCCAGGATCCCCATGTGGAGGGTTGATTTATGAACCAGTATGTGATCTATTCTGGGTATTGTTCCATGTGTACTCACAGAGAATATGTATTCTGCTGCTTAAGGATGGACTGCTCTGAATATATTTGTTGAGTCCATCTGGTCCAATGGATCACTGAAAACAATTGTTTCCTTGCTGATTTTCTGCTTAGATGATCTGTCCATTGCCGTAAGTGGGATGTTAAAGTCCCTTACTATTATTGTGTCATCAGTGAATTTTTGTTATTGATTTATATATTTGGGTTCTTTCAAGTTGGGGGAATAAATACTTACAATTGTTAGGTGTTCTTGATGGACAGACCCCCTTAATTATGATATAATGCCCTTCCTCGTCTCAAGTTGAGTCTTTGGTTTAAAATCTACTTAAAATTGGGTATAAGTATGGCTACTCTGGCTTTCTTTTGCCATACATAAGCATGATAGATGGTGCTCCATCCCCTCCCTTTCAGTCTGCAGGTGTTTTTAGGTCTAAAATGAGTCTTCTAGGCTTCTGTGAAGATGGCGGCATAGGAGGACACTGGGCTCACCGCATCCTGGGGATCACTTATATTCCAACCACACCTGCCTAAATAACCCAGAAAACCGCCAGAAGACTAGCAGAACGGACTCTCCAGAGCCAAGTGTAGACGAGAGGCCCATGGAAGAGGCTAGGAAGGGCGGAGAGGCGGTGAGTGCTACACAGACTGGTGGGAGGGAGCCGGACGGAGGGGCAGCCCGCCGGCAAAGCAGAGCCCAAGTCTAGCTTGCAAAAACGGAGGGGCCGGGTGGAATGTGTTCTGATAGCAAGTGGGACTTAACATCCGGAAGGTTGTAAGTTAACAGATCTGCTCAGAGAACGGGAGGGCTGGAGGACAACGGGAGGGAGAGTTGTTGAGCCCCGGACAACAGAGCGCAACTTGGCGGGGAACAAAGGCGCTCGCCAGTGCCATCTCCCTCGCCCATCCACCAGCCAAAATACCAAAGGGAACCAGTTCCTGTCAGGGAACTTGCTTACACCACGTAAACACCCAACGCTTCTGGGATCCAACCCTCTGGCACGTCTGACTCTCTCTCAGTGCTGCAGGGCTCCTCCAGAAGCGGATTTCCGAAGGAAAAGCAAGATGAGCCTGCCCCTCCTGCCCCTGTGCACCGCAGCTAATATGCCAGATTCCCAGCACCACCAGCCTGGCAGTGTGCAAGTAGCAAAGACGGGCCACGCCACCCCACAGGGAATCCCGCCCCTAGGAGTGGGGAAGAGAAGGTACACACCAGTCTGACTGTGGCCCCAGCGGTGGGCTGGGGGCAGACATCAGGTCTGACTGCGGCCCCGCCCACCAATGCAAGTTATTCAAGACAGCACAGGGGAAGTGCCCTGCGGTTCCGCACCACTCCAGGGACTATCCAAAATAATGAAACGGAAGAATTCACCTCAAAAGAATCTCCAGGAAATAACGACAGCTAACGAACTGATCAAAAAGGATTTAAACAATATAACAAAGTGAATTTAGAATAATAGTCATAAAATTAATCGCTGGGCTTGAAAACAGTATAGAGGACAGCAGAGAATCTCTTGCCACAGAGATCAAGGGACTAAGGAACAGCCAGGAGGAGCTAAAAAATGCTATAAATAAGCTGCAAAATAAAATGGAGACGACCACAGCTCGGATTGAAGAGGCAGAGGAGAGAATAGGTGAACTGGAAGATAAAATTATGGAAAAAGAGGAAGCTGAGAAAAAGAGAGATAAAAAAATCCAGGAGTATGAGGGGAAAATTAGAGAACTAAGTGATGCACTAAAGAGAAATAATCTATGCATAATTGGTATTCCAGAGGAGGAAGAGAGAGGGAAAGGTGCTGAAGGTGTACTTGAAGAAATAATAGCTGAGAACTTCCCTTTTCTGGGGAAGGAAAAAGGCATTGAAATCCAAGAGGCACAGAGAACTCCCTTCAGATGTAACTTGAATCGATCTTCTGCATGACATATCATAGTGAAACTGGCACAATACAAGGATAAAGAGAAAATTCTGAAAGCAGCTAGGGATAAACGTGCTCTAACATATGAACGGAGACCGATAAGACTAGTGACGGATCTCTCTACTGAAACCTGGCAGGCCAGAAAGGAATGGCAGGAAGTCTTCAATGTGATGAACAGAAAAAATATGCAGCCGAGAATCCTTTATCCAGCAAGTCTGTCATTCAGAATAGAAGGAGAGATAAAGGTCTTCCCAAACAAACAAAAACTGAAGGAATTCATCACCACTAAACCAGCCCTACAAGAGATCCTAAGGGGGATCCTGTGAGACAAAGTACCAGAGACATCACTAAAAGCATGAAACCTACAGACATCACAATGACTCTAAACCCATATCTTTCTATAATAACACTGAATATAAATGGACTAAATGTGCCAATCAAAAGACATAGGGTATCAGAATGGATAAAAAACCAAGACCCATCTATTTGCTATCTACAAGAGACTCATTTTATTTTATTTTATTTATTTATTTTTTTAAGAGACTCATTTTAGAACTGAGGACACTTTCAGATTGAAAGTGAGGGGATGGAGAACTATCTATCATGCTACTGGAAGTCAAAAGAAATCTGGAGTAGCCATACTTATATCAGACAAACTAGACTTTAAATTAAAGGCTGTAACAAGAGATGAAGAAGGGAATTATATAATAATTACAGGGTCTATCCATCAAGAAGAACTAACGATTATAAATGTCTATGCGCCAAATATGGGAGCCCCCAAATATATAAAACAATTACTCACAAACATAAGCAACCTTATTGACAAGAGTGTGGTAATTGCAGGGGACTTTAATACCCCACTTACGGGAATGGAGAGATCATCTAGACCATGGTCAATAAAGAAACAAGGGCTCTGAATGATACATTGGATCAGATGGACTTGACAGATATATTTAGAACTCTGCATCCCAAAGCAACAGAATATACTTTCTTCTCGAGTGCTCATAGATCATTCTCCAAGATAGATCACATACTGGGTCACAAAACAGCCCTTCATAAGTATACAAGAATTGAGATCATACCATGCATACTTTCAGACCACAATGCTATGAAGCTTGAAATCAACCACAGGAAAAAGTCTGGAAAACCTCCAAAAGCATGGAGGTTAAAGAACAGCCTACTAAAGGATGAATGGGTCAACCAGACAATTAGAGAAGAAATTAAAAAATATATGGAAACACGCGAAAATGAAAATACAACAATCCAAACGCTTTGGGATGCAGCAAAGGCAGTCCTGAGAGGAAGATACATTGCAATCCAGGCCTATCTCAAGAAACAAGAAAAATCCCAAATACAAAATCTAACAGCACACCTAAAGGAAATAGAAGCAGAACAGCAAAGACACCCCAAGCCCAGCAGAAGAAGAGAAATAATAAAGATCAGAGCAGAAATAAACAATATAGAATCTAAAAAAATTGTAGAGCAGATCAATGAAACCAAGAGTTGTTTTTTTTGAAAAAATAAACAAAATTGAAGCCAGACTTCTCACAAAGAAAAGGGAGATGACCCAAATAGATAAAATCATGAATGAAAATGGAATTATTACAACCAATCCCTCAGAAATACAAGCAATTATCAGGGAATACTATGAAAAATTATATGCCAACAAATTGGACAACCTGGAAGAAATGGACAAATTCCTAAACACCCACACTCTTCCAAAACTCAATCAGGAGGAAATAGAAAGCTTGAACAGACCCATAACCAGCGAAGAAATTGAATCAGTTATCAAAAATCTCCCAACAAATAAGAGTCCAGGACCAGATGGCTTCCCAGGGGAGTTCTACCAGATGTTTAAAGCAGAGATAATACCTATCCTTCTCAAGCTATTCCAAGAAATAGAAAGGGAAGGAAAACTTCCAGACTCATTCTAGGAAGCCAGTATTACTTTGATTCCTAAACCAGACAGAGACCCAGTAGAAAAAAGAACTACAGGCCAATATCCCTGACGAATATGGATGCAAAAATTCTCAATAAGATACTAGCAAATCGAATCCAACAGCTTATAAAAATAATTTTTCACCATGATCAAGTGGGATTCATTCCTGGGATGCAGGGCTGGATCAACATTCGCAAATCAATCAATGTGATACATCACATTAATAAAAAAAGATAAGAACCATATGATCCTGTCAATCGATGCAGAAAAAGCATTTGACAAAATTCAGCATCTCTTCTTAATAAAAACCCTTGAGAAAGTCGGGATAGAAGGAACATACTTAAACATCATAAAAGCCATTTATGAAAAGCCCACAGCTAATATTATCCTCAGTGGGGAAAAACTGACAGCTTTCCCCCTGAGATCAGGAACACGACAGGGATGTCCACTCTCACCGCTGCTGTTTCACATAGTGTTGGAAGTGCTAGCATCAGCAATCAGACAACAAAAGGAAACCAAAGGCATAAAAATTGGCAAAGATGAAGTCAAGCTTTCACTTTTTGCAGATGACATGATATTATACATGGAAAATCCGACAGACTCCACCAACAGTCTGCTAGAACTGATACATGAATTCAGCAAAGTTGCAGGATACAAAATCAGTGTACAGAAATCAGTTGCATTCTTATACACTAATAATAAAGCAACAGAAAGACAAATAAAGAAACTGATCCCATTCACAATTGCACCAAGAAGCATAAAATACCTAGGAATATATCTAACCAAAGATGTAAAAGATCTGTGTGCTGAAAACTATAGAAAGCTTAGGAAGGAAATTGAAAAAGCTACAAAGAATTGGAAAAACATTCCGTGCTCATGGATTGGAAGAATAAATATTGTTAAAATGTCAATACTACCCAAAGCTATCTACACATTCAATGCAATCCCAATCAAAAATGCACCAGCATTCTTCTCGAAGCCAGAACAAGCAATCCTAAAATTCATACGGAACCACAAAAGGCCCCAAATAGCCAAAGTAATTTTGAAGAAGACCAAAGCAGGACGCATCACAATCTCAGACTTAGGCCTCTACTACAAAGCTGTAATCATCAAGACAGCATGGTACTGGCACAAAAACAGACACACAGACGAATGGAATAGAACAGCAAGCTGAGAACTAGACCCACAAAAATATGGCCAACTAATCTTTGACAAAGCAGGAAAGAATATCCGATGGAAAAAAGACAGTCTCTTTAACAAATGGCGCTGGGAGAACTGGACAGCAACATGCAGAAGAATGAAACTAGACCACTTTCTTACACCATTCACAAAAATAAACTCAAAATGGATAAAGGACCTGAATGTGAGACAGGAAACTATCAAAACCCTAGAGGAGAAAGCAGGAAAAGACCTCTCTGACCTCAGCCACAGCAATTTCTTACTTGACACATTCCCAAAGGCAAGGGAATTAAAAGCAAAAATGAGGGGCGCCTGGGTGGCTCAGTCGGTTGGGCGTCCAACTTCGGCTCAGGTCATGATCTCACAGTCCTTGAGTTTAAGCCCCGCGTCAGGCTCTGTGCTGACAGCTCAGAGCCTGGAGCCTATTACAGATTCTGTGTCTCCCTCTCTCTCTGACCTTCCCCCATTCATGCTCTGTCTCTCTCTGTCTCAAAAATGAATAAACGTTAAAAACAATTTTTTTAAAAGCAAAAATGATCTATTGGGGCCTCATGAAAATAAAAAGCGTCTGCACAGTAAAGGAAATAATCAACAAAACTAAAAGGCAACCAACGGGATGGGAAAAGATATTTGCAAATGACATATCAGACAAAGGGCTAGTATCCAAAATCTATAAAGAGCTCACCAAACTCCACACCTGAAAAACAAATAATACAGTGAAGAAATGGGCAGAAAACATGAATAGACACTTCTCTAAAGAAGACATCCGGATGGCCAACAGGCACATGAAAAGATGCTCAGCATCACTCATCAGGGAAATACAAACCAAAACCACACTCAGATATCACCTCACGCCAGTCAGAATGGCCAAAATGAACACATCAGGAGACTATAGATGCTGGAGAGGATGTGGAGAAACAGGAAACCTCTTGCACTGTTTGTGGGAATGCAAACTGGTGCAGCCACTCTGGAAAACAGTGTGGAGGTTCCTCAGAAAATTAAAAATAGACCTACCCTATGACCCATAGCACTGTTAGGAATTTACCCAAGGGATACAGGAATACTGATGCATAGGGGCACTTGTACCCCAATGTTTATAGCAGCACTCTCAACAACAGCCAAATTGTGGAAAAAGACTAAATGTCCATCAACTGATGAACGGATAAAGAAACTGTGGTTTATATACACAATGGAGTACTACGTGGCAATGAGAAAGAATGAAATATGGCCCTTTGTAGCAACGTGGATGGAATTGGAGAGTGTGCTGCTAAGTGAAATAAGCCATACAGAGAAAGACAGCTACCATATGTTTTCACTCTTATGTGGATCCTGAGAAACTTAACAGAAACCTATGGGGGAGGGGAAGGAAAAAAAAAAAAAAAGAGGTTAGAGTGGGAGAGAGCCAAAGCATAAGAGACTCTTAAATAAAACTGAGAACTGAGGGTTGATGGGGGTTGGGAGGGAGGGGAGAGTAGGTGATGAGCAGTGAAGAGGGCATCTTTTGGGATGAGCACTGGGTGTTGAATGGAAACCAATTTGACAATAAATTTCATATATTAAAAAAAATAAAGTAAAATGAGTCTTCTATAGGCATCGTGTAGATGGGTCTTGTTTTTTTTTTTTTTTGTTTTGTTTTGTTTTGTTTTGTTTTGTTAATCCATTCTGATACCCTATGTCTTTTTATTGGAGCATTTAGTCCATTTACATTCAGGATGATTACTGAAAGATAGAAGTTTTGCCATTGGGTTACCTGTAAAGTTGGTGCTTCTATTGATGTTCTCTGTTCCTTTCTAGTCTTTGTTGCTTTTGGTCTCCCCCTCTTGCCCCCTGCCCCACTCAAAGAGTCCCCTTTAAAATTTCTTCCCTGATTGGTTTAGTGGTCACAAACTCCTTTAGTTTTTACTTGTCTGGGAACTCTTTATCTCTCCTTCTATTCTCAATGACAGCCTTGCTGGATAAAGTATTCTTTTTTTTAATCAAAAGGAATAACAAGCGAATTTATTATTTACTTATTACTGTATTTGTCGCTTGATAGATATCATGTAACCATTACTTTTATTAATATGTAATACACTTAAACATAAATGGCACAAAAAATGAATAAAACATAAATGTGACTATATATATATTTCCAAAGTTTATATCCATTAAAGAACCTCAGAATTAATCAACAGATTAGTACTCTATTCCTGTTTTGATAGTTGAATATATTTTTCTTTTTAGTCTGCTATCTTAAGAGGCTGTTAAATTATAAAGTAGGTATCGTAAAGACAGTAATTTTGTGATCAAGAAAAAATATTTAAAGAATTTTGAGTGGGGGGCACCTGGGTGGCTCAGTTGATTGAGCCTCTGATTCTTGATTTCAGCTCAGGTCATGATCACATGGTTCATGATATACAGCCCTGCACTGGGGACTGCCTGTGATTCTCTCTCTTCCTCTCTGCTCCACCTCGCTCATGCTTGCTTGCTCTCTCTGTCTCTCTCTCTCTCTCAAAATAAATAAACAGGGAGGAGCTGTTGGATAAATAATTTTTATGTGTTGGAATGTTAAATCTTGATTTAAACCCTGCTTGTTCCATGTTCTCAATCCTTGCCCAGAATCACCTGAGCCACACAGGAAGATCAGCAAGGCGCTGTGTGCTGGCAACACCATGCAACGCTGCAACCGAATTGAATCCAATGCAGCCGCCATTGCTGCCGCCCAAGGAGTTTTGTTTGGATAAAGTATTCTTGATTGCATATTTTTCCTTTTCAGCATGAATATATCCTGCCACTCCTTCTTGGCCAGCCAAGTTTCTGTGGACATATCTGCTGTGAACCTGATCTGTCTTCCCTTGTAGGTTAAGGATTTTTTTTTCTGTTGATGCTTTCAGGATTCTTTCCTTGATGTATTTTGTGAATTTGTCCATGATATACTTTGGCGATAGCCAGTTTTTGTTGAATTTAATGGAAGGTCTCTGCATTTCTTGGATTTTGATGTCTATGCTCTTCCCCAGATTAGGGAAGTTTTCAGCTATAATTTGCTCACATAAACCTTCCGCCCCTTTTTTTCTCTCTTCATCTTCTGAGACTCTTATGATACAAAAGTCACGGAGTTCCGTAAGTCTGTCTTCGTGATCCATTACCTTTGTTTCCATCTTCTTTTCAGAATCATTATTTTCCATAATTTTATCTTTTATATCACTAATTCCTTTCTCTGCTTCATGTGTCCTTGCTGTTATGCAATCCATTTGGGTCTGCATCTTAGTTATAGCGTTTTTATTTTTGGCCTAAATTTAATCTCTTATCTCTGCAGTAAGGGATTCTCTAGTCTTCTATGATTTTTTAAATCCTACCTCAGATATCTTACTTATATCTGTATTAATTGAATCCCTGGCTGTCATTTCTTCACGTTGTTTCTTTTGGGGCAAATTCCTCTGTCGTCATTTTGGAGGAAAAAACATAATAATAAAATAAAATAAAAATTAGAAAAAAAAGGATGCTAGATCCTAGATGTGTTTTGGTCTGCTTGTTAAGAGAAGCTTGAGAGAAAAAAAGTAAAATTTTTAAAAAAAATCTGCTTTTTCTGTATTCAAGAAAAAAAAAAAAAAAAAAGAAAAAACAAAAAGCCAGATCTGGTTTCCCCTAGAGCTGATACTTTGCAGCACTCTGTGATCAGCAGACTTAGTGCATGAGAGGGGGTTATGTTGGTTTTCTGGGAGAGTGGCCTGCTGCTCTCATTCTCAGGTATATTTGCCCTAGTGGAGATGTGCCTGGAGGATCCGGGGGTGGGGGTGGGGGGGGTGGAGCTTGGTGTAATGTGTCTGTTCTCTGCTTGGTGGTGCTGTTTAGCTCACTGAGGTTGATTAGTGATAGTGGGCTAGGGGTGAAAATGGTTTCATCCCCCTCTCTAGTCTCTGAAGCAGAAAGTTCCAGCCCTCACAGACACACATATGATCCCCTCTGCTCTGTCCCTGGTGTCCTTGACCAGGCTATCCGCTTGCCTAGGCGTGGCAATCTTGTGTTTTATACCTCAGGTGCAGCTGTGTTTCAAAACTTCACACTTCAGACAATGCACTGCTTGAACCCACTGCCTGATCCTGAGGGAGGTTCTTGACGCACTGTGGCTGGTACCAGCTTTTTACAGAAAACAGAACTGTGCAGCAGAAGTGGCCTGAAGTTTATGGTAAACCACAAAACACAAGGAGCACTAGGGTATGCTGCCCTCAGCTGACACCTTTGTTCCTATACTGGTGAACAGGGCCACCCCACTAGGTCTTTTGTGCATGAAGAGGCCCTATCACCGCTTCCAAATGCACTCCAAGCAGGGGAGCCACTTCTCCCCATGCAGTGAAGGGGATCCTCAGACCATGCTGCCTGCACCTTGGGCTCTGCCCTGCTTCCTTACCAGAGCACCACCAGGCACTGAATTCCAAAGTTTCAGATTCTGTGCTGTCTATTTATTTTTAAATTATTTTTAATTTTTAGAAAGAGAGACACACACACACACAAGCCAGGGAGAGGAGCAGAGAGAGAGAAAGAATCTTAAGCAGGCTCCACTCTAAGTGCACAGCCAACATGGGGCTTAATCCCACAACCCTGGGAATATGATCTGAGCCTAAATCAATGGTCAGATGCTCAACTGACTGAGCCACCCAGGTGTCCTTGCACTCTGCCATTTATAAAAACCTGGTGGTATGGAAACCCTCTTCTTTTTCCATGTCAACGGTTTTGGGAAACAGTTTCATTTGCAATCCCTTGCACATTTTTATGCCCCCTCCAACCTACCTCTCTGCAATCAGGGCTCCCTCCCCGCATCAGCAGCTGAGCCTCTTTTCTCCCAAAAGTCAACTCTCTGCAGTTCCTACCTCCATGGGTTGTTGGTTCTGCTTGTAGATGAGAAGCTTTGTTTTCTAAGACTTTTGACTGATTTCTTGGATGTTCAGAATGATTTGGTATTTATCTAGCTGTTTGCAGGAGGAAGCAAGCATAAGGCTGCCCTACTCCTCTGCCGTCTTAACCAGCATATAGTTTTTCATAATATTCTCTTATGATTGTTTGTACTTCTGTGGTGTTGGTTGTTTCTCCTCTCCCATTTGTGATTTTCTTTATTTGGGTCCTTTCTCTTTACTCTTTGATGACTGGCTAGGGGCTTACCAATTGTAATTTTTTAAATTATTTTTTATTTAATTTATTTTTTAAATTTACATCCAAGTTAGATAGCATATAGTACAACAATGATTTCAGGAGTAGATTCCTTAATGCCTCTTACCCATTTAGCCCATCCCCCCCCACACCGCCTCCAGTAACCCTCTGTTTGTTCTCCATATTTATGAGTCTCTTATGTTTCGTCCCAATCCCTGTTTTTATATTGTTTTTGTTTCCCTTCCCTTCCTTTCTGTTTTGTATCTTAAAGTCGTTATATGAGTGAAGTGATATTTGTCTTTCTCTAATTTCGCTTAGCATAATACCCTCTAGTTCCATCCACATAGTTGCAAATGGCAAGATTTCATTCATTTTTATTGCAAAGTAATACTCCATTGTATATATATACTACAACTTCTTTATCCATTCATCCATTGATGGACATTTGGGCTCTTTCCATATTTTGCCTATTGTTGATAGTGCTGCTATAAAGGGGGTGCATGTGTCCCTTCGAAACAGCATACCTGTACCCCTTGGATAAATACCTAGCAGTGCAACTGCTGGGTCATAAGGTAGTTCTATTTTTAATTTTTTGAGGAACCTCCATAATGTTTTCTGGAGTGGCTGCACCAGCTTGCATTCCCACCAGCAGTGTAAAGAGATCCTCCTTCTCTGCATCCTTGCCAACATCTGTTGTTGTTGGGATTGTTAATGTTATCCATTCTGACAGGTGTGATGTTGTATCTCATTGTGGTTTTGATTTGTATTTCCCTGATGATGAGTGATGAGCATTTTTCATGTGTCAGTTAACCATCTGGATGTCTTCTTTGGAGAAGTGTCTATTCATGTCTTTTGCTCATTTCTTCACTGGATTGTTTGTTTTTTGGGTGTTGAGTTTTATAAATTCTTTATAGATCTTGGATACTAACCCTTTATCTGATATGTTGTTTGCAAATATCTTCTCCCATTCTGTCAGTTGCCCTTCAGTTTTGCTGATTGTTTCCTTCGCTGTGCAGAAGCTTTATATCTTGATAAAGTCCCAATAGTAGTTCATTTTTGCTTTTGTTTCCCTTGCTTCTGGAGACGTGTTGAGTAAGAAGTTGCTGCGGCCAAGATCAAAGAGGTTTTTGCCTGCTTTCTCCTTGAGGATTTTGATGGCTTCCTGTCTTACGTTTCAGTCTTTCATCCGTTTTGAGTTTATTTTTGTGTATGGTGTAAGAAAGTGGTTCAGGTTCATTCTTCTGGATGTCACTGACCAGTATTACCAGCACCACTTGCTGAACAGACTGTCTTCATTCTATTGGATATTCTTTCCTGCTTTGTCAAAGATTAGTTGGCCATACATTTGTGGGTCTATTTCTGGGTTCTCTATTCTGTTCCATTGATCTGAGCTTCTGTTTTTCTGCCAGTACCATAGTGTCTTGATGATTATAGCTTTGTAATACAGCTTGAAGTCCAGGATTGTGATGCCTCCTGTTTTGGTTTCTTTTTCAAGATGGCTTTGGCTATTCAGGGTCTTTTCTGGTTCCATACAAATTTTAGGATTATTTGTTCTAGCTCTGTGAAGAATGCTGGTGTTATTTTGATAGGCATTGCATTGAATATGTAGATTGCTTTGGGTAGTATTGACATTTTAGCAATATTTGTTCTTCCTATCAAGGAGCATGGAATATTTTTCCATTTCTTTGTGTCTTCTTCAATTTCTTTCATAAGCTTTCATAGTTTTCAGTGGACAGATCTTTCACCTCTTTGGTTACATTTATTCCTAGGTATTTTATGGTTTTGGTGTGTAATTTTTTCAAAGAAAAAGCTGGTTTCACTGATCTGTTCTGCTCGTTTTTTAGTTTTTATATCATCTATTTCTGCTCTATCTTTATTATTTCCTTCCTTCTGATGGCTTTAGGCCTAATTTGTTGTTCTTTTTCTACCTCCTTTAGGTGTAAGGTTAGGTTTTTTATTTGGGATTTTTTTTTTTTTTGCTTCTTGAGGTAGGCCTGTATTGCTACCTACCTACCTCTTAGGACCACTTTTGCTGCATCCCAAAAGTTTTGGGCCATTGTGTTGTAACTTTCATTTGTTTCCATGTAGTACTGTTTTCTTTCTTCCTTGATTTCCTGGTTGACCCATTGATTGTTCATCTACCTTCTGTTTCCATGAGTTCAGTTTTTTTTAGATTCCATATATCAATGATATCTATAGTATTAGTCTTCCACTAACTTATTTCACTTAGCATGATGCCCTGAAGTATTCATGTTTTTATAAATAGCAGAATTTTCCTTATAGTGATTTTCCTGTCTTTTTCAATAATATATCACGTCTTTTTTTTATCCATTCATTCATTGATGGACATTTAGTTTGTTTGCATACCTAACTATTGTGAACAATGCTGCAATGAACATGGCAGTGCAGACAGCTCCTTGAGATCTTGTTTTCATTTCCTTTGGATATATACCCAGCAGTGGGGCTGCTGCATCATGTGCTAGTTCTATTGCTAGTTTTTTGAGGAACCTCCACACTGTTTTCCATAGTGGCTATACCAATTGACATTACCGCCAATAAAACACCAGTGTTCCCTTTTGTTAATGCCCTTCCTAATACTTGTTACCTCGTAGTTTTTTTGTTTGTTTGTTTGTTTTTGATAATAGTATTTCTAACAGGAGGGAGGGGATATCTTACTATTGATTTGATTTACATTTCCCTAGTGTTAGTTCTGTCAAGCACTTTCTTGTAACTGTTGGCCATTTGTACATATTCCTTGGAAAAATGTCTATTCATATTCTGTGCAAATTTTTAAATCATATTGTTTGTGTTTGCTGTTGAGTTATAGTTCTTTATACTTTTTGGATATTAACCCCTTATTAGATACACGATTTGCAATATATATTCTCCCATTCTGTTGGCTGTCTTTTCATTTTGTTTCTTTTGCTGTGCAGCTTTTTAGTTTCATGTAGTCCCACTTATTAATTTTTGCTTTTGTTGTGTTTTAGTTTATATCCAAAAAATCATTGCTAAGACCAATGTCAAGGAGATTCCCCCCTATGTTTACTTCTAGAAATTTTATGGTTTCAGGTCTTATGTTTAAGTCCTGAATACGTTTTAAATTAAATTTTGTGAGTGGTGTAAGAAAGCGGTCCAATTTCACACTTGTGCATGTGGTTATCCTATTTTCTGAACACAATTAATAGAAGAAACTATCCTTTTCCCTCTCCACTTGGTTCCCTTGTCAATGTTAGTTGACCATATATGTAAGGGCTTATTTTGGGGCTCTCATTGCTGTTCAACTGGTCTGTGGAATGGCCAATACCATACTGTAATGATTACTATTTTCATGCCAATAACATACTGTTGTGATTACTAGCTTTATATTCTAGTTTGCAGCCTGAAAGTGTGATGCCTCCAAATTTTTCTTTCATTCTCAAGGTTGCTTTGGCTTTTGCAGACCTTTGTAGTTCCATATACATTTTAGGATTATATTTCTGTATCTGTGAAAAAAGCCATTAAAATTCTGATAAGGACTGCACTTAATCTATAGATGGTTTTGCATAGTATCAACATTTAAACAATATTAATTATCCTAGCCCATGAATATGAGATTTCTTTCCATTTGTACGTGCCTTCAATTTCTTTCATCAAAATCTTGTAGTTTTCAGAGGGTTCAAGATGGTAACATAGAAAGACCCTGAACTCACATCTTTCCAGGGACACAGCAAATCTATACCTACATATAAAGCAATTCTTCCTGAAGAACTGAGGGTTGACTGAATAGCTTCTGCACAACAAAGGATAGAGGGACCACACAGCAACTGGCAAAAGAGACAGAGGCATGGTAAACAAGGAAACCCCACCCCTGATGCTACAAACTATAGTGGGAAAGAATAGCACTAGGGGACCTACCTGCATGCATATTCACCTGCCCTAGGACACAGAAAAAAAAGCTATGGCTTAAAGGGAAACTAGAATTGAAGTGAAATAAGCCTGTAGCACTTGCCAAGTAGTAGAGAAACTGCTGGAACTCTCTCCAGGTTCAGAGGTACTTGTCAGCACCACTGTTTATGTTCACCTTCCACCTTGAAACCACAGATCGGAGTAGGGTGCAGGTGCCTGAGCTGGCATGCCACCTCAATGAGCACCAGGCCTCTAGCTCACACCAACCCCAGCATATGCCCCAAGGCAGTCCCTAGAATGATGCCTATAAGGGCTCTGTCTCCACAAGGAGGCCCCCATACTGATGCCTGCTCAAGCTCCAGCCATCCCACTAACACTGCCCCAGTATGGTGGACATTGGGACTCCCCTGAAGTGCTCCCACTACAACTCTAGCCATCTCACCAAGGCAGCACAGGTACAAAGCTCCCAGAAAACCCCCAGCATGCATCTACTTCAGCTCTAGGTAGCCCTGATGCAGAACCCCCTGGATCACCAACCATCAGCCACATCAACTCAAGCTGACCCACAAAGGCACACCCTGCATGAACACCCCAGGACAGCCAGGCCTGTGCCCACTTCTGCACTAACTGTCCTACACTGTATGTTAACTAACTTGAGGATAAATAAATTTAAAAAAATATAAACAAACAAATAAATAAATAACGACCAGGAGACATACTGTTTCACCTAATTCATAGAAACAAACACAGAAAGCCAAACAAAATGAGGAGACATATAAATATGCTCCAAACAAAGGAATAAGAAAAACCTCATGAAAATAATTAAATGAAATGGAGATAAACAATCTACCTGATAAGGAATTCAAAGTAGTGGTCATGATGATGCTCAATGGACTTGAAAGAAAAATGGATGGGGGCACCTGGGTGGCTCAGTTGGTTAAACGTCTGACTTCAGTTCAGGTCATGATCTCACGAGCAGTGGGTCTGGGCCCTGTGCATCAGGCTCTGTGCTGATAGCTCAGATTCTCCCTCTCTCTCTGCCCTCTCCTACTTGCACTCTGTCTCTCTTTCTCTCAAAAAAAAAAAAGCTAAAAAATTTTTTTTAATAAAAATAAAAATGTACTCTTAAGTATTTGTTTGTTTTGGTACTATTTTATAATTGAATTGTTTCCTTAATTTTCATTTTTGGCTTGCCCACTGCTAGTATATACAGATACAATTAATTTTTTATATTGATCATATATATAGCAACCTTGCTGAACTTGTTTATTAGTTCTAACAGTTTCTTAGCAGGTCCTTAGGATTTTCCATACATAAGATCATGTCCTCTGCTAACAGAGATAGTTTGACACCTTCCTTTCCAATCCAGGTGTCTTTTAATTCATTTTTGTTCATTTAATTTGCTTGCCCAGCTACAGTGGCTAGAACCTTTAGTACAATGCTGAATATAAGTGGCAAAAGTAGATGGCTTTTTCCTGATCTTAGGGGGAAATCATCCAGTCTTTAACCATTAAATATGATGTTAGCTGAGGGTGGGGGTGGGGGAGGGGGATTCACAGAGGTCCTTCGCCAGGTTAGGAAGTTACCCTCTATTTCTAGCATATTGATTGCTTTCATCATGAAGGGGTACTGAATTTTATAAAAGGATTTTGCTATGTCTATTGACATGTATTTATTCTATTGATGAGGTGTATTAACTAATTTACACTGATGCTAAATCTATCTTGCATTCTTGAGATAAATCCCACTTGGTCATACTGTATAATCCTTTTTATATATTGCTGAATTTAAATTAGCTAGTGTTTTGTTGAGGATATCTGCATATACGTTAATAAGAGAATGGTTTACAGTTTTCTTTTCTGCTGATTTCTTTGGTTTTCTTACCAGGGTAATATTGCCTTATAGACTGAGTTGGGAAGGGTTCCCATCTCTCCTATTTTTGGGAAAAGTTTGTAAAGAATTCTATTAATTCTTCTCTAAATGCTTGAAAGTACTCACCTCAAGTGAAACCACCGCTACTGGAATTTTTCTTTGTTGGAAGTTTTTATATTACTAATTCAATCTCTTTACTTGTTGTAAGTCTATTCAGATTTTCTATTCTTAAAACATTTTCAGTAGTTTGAGTCTTTCTAGAAATGTGACCAATTCATCTAAGTTATCTAATTTGTTGACATACTGTTGTTTATCTTATTTGCTTATAATTTTTCTTTTTCTGTAGAGCTGGTGGCAATATCCCTCTTTTGTTTCTGATTTTAGTAATTTCAGTCTTTGTCAATCTAGCTGAAGGGTTATCAATTTGTTGATCTTTTTAAAGAACAACCTTTGGGTTTTGCTGCTTTTCACTGTTGTATTTCTGTTCTCTATTTCATTTATTTCGGTGATTTTGCTTTCTGATTTCATTCTATTGCAATCAAAGAAAGTATTTTGTATGGTTTCAATACTTTCACATTTATTGATGATTATTTTTATTGCCTAGCATATGGTCTATGCCAGAAAATGTTCCATATATACTTAGGGAAATGTGAATTCTACTGTTGGGTGGAGTGTTCTCTCTGCCCTTCCCCCACTCACGCTCTCTCTCTCTCTCTCAAAAATAAACATTAACATTTTTTTCAAAAAATCCCTTATATCATAGCTTTAATTACTGACATATTTAACTTAAATCTTTTTCCATTTTATTTTTTTATTGTAGTAAGTGAAACTTTTCATTTTTATTACTTCAAACTTTAGACACTTCTTATCCTTTCAACATCTGAAAGATACTCTTTTTTTCAAGTTGTAAAAATAAAATTTTTCTTATCCATGGGCCATAAACCATGGAAATATAGCTAACTTTTTTTCCCCTCCTCTTTTACAGATTAAACCTCCATCACACATACTATGGGTTGTGCTAAAGTAAAGATGCAAACTTATTCAGTAAAAATCAGAGATAGAAAATGTCTACAGCTATATGTAATGGATTACTGGGTACATTAACTCATTGGATTTGCCACAGTTTTACACCGAACGCTGAACTCTGCACTACTGAGCAGGTTGACATACTTCAATATATCACATAATTCACATGAGTCATGCACTGCAATAGTATCAACAAACCATTCAATGTTGTATTTGCCTCTATTTCCACACTTGATGGCCATCCAGTATATAATGCTTTATTCACTTATTTTGATGGTTCTATGATTTAAATTGATGTTCCTACAAATTGCTTACCAGTTTTCCCAATATAATTTAAAGGAAAAAAAACCCTCTCTCTTTTAGACTAGAGACATGACTGTTAAATGCAGTTTCCAATACTAGACTAGATCCTGTGCTAGGAGGAAAAATGATGGCACAAATGAGAAACAATGGTATAAAAATAATGGTATAAATGGTAAAAATAAAGGTATAAAGAATAATGGTATAAAATAAGGGTATAAGGGGACAATTAACAAAATTGGAATATGGAAGGCAGATTAGACACATGTATTACAATGTTAAATTTATTGAAATTGATCATTGTACTATAGTTATTAAAGAATATTTGTGGGGTGCCTGGGTGGCTCAGTCAGTTAAGGTTCTGACTCTTGGTTTTGGCTCAGGTCATGATCTCATGGTTTTGTGAGTTCAAACCCCACATTGGGCTCCATGCTGACAGTGTAGAGCCTGCTTGGGATTCTCTGTCTCCCTACCTGCCCCTCATCCACTCACGCTGTCTCTGTCTCTCTCAAAATAAATAAATAAACTTATTTGTCATGTTAGGAAAGAATATTTGTCATGTTAAGAAATACAAACTGATGTGTTTAAAGGTGAAGAATCATGATAGAATACATAGTATTCTAGATCAAAAAAACCTCACAAAACAAACAAATAAAAAACCAAAGAAACACCACATTCATATAGAACAATGGTTCTCAACTAGGGATGATCTGCTTCCTCCCCAAGGACATTTGCAGTGTCTGGATATATTTGTGGGGGGGAGGGGTACTACTGGCATCTGATCAGTGGAGTCCACAATGCTACTAATAAGCGCCCTACAATGTACAAATCAGCCCTCACAACGAAGAATGATCTGGTCTCAAATGCCAACAATATTGAGGTTGAGAAATCTTGATGCAGAGAAAGCAACTGGTAGAGCAAAAGGGATAAAATAGCAACAATAGCTGTGTCTAGGTGAGCGTTATGAGTGTTGTTTTGATTATTCTTTTGTTTTAAAGTTTTTATTTAAATTCCAGTTAACAGTGTAGTATTAGTTTCAGGTGTACAATACAGTGTCTCAACCACTTACAGACTCCACCTGGTGCTCATCAAAAGGGCACACTTTAATCCCCATCACTTATTTAACCCATCACCTGTTTTGATTATTCTTTTTTTTTTTTTTTTCTTAAGTAGGCTCCACACCCAGCGTGGAGCCCAGCATGGAGCCCAGGGCAGGGCTTAGACTCACAACCCTGAGATAAAGACCTGAGCTTAGATCAAGAGTCAGACACTCAGCCAACCAGACACCCCCCCACCCTGAATTTTAATTATTCTTAATCTTGTAACTTTTATGTAATTTGGAAATTATTTCCAAATAAAAAGTGTTTTTAAACTTCTTTTATAATTTTTTTAATGTTTATTTATTTTGAGAGAGAGAGAGAGAGAGAGCGAGCATGTGAGTCAGGGAGGGGCACAGAGAGAGGGAGACAGAGAATCTGAAGCAGGCTCCAGGCTCTGAGCTGTCAGCACAGAGCCCGACACAGAGCTTGAACTCACAAGCTGTGAGATCATGACCTGAGCCCAAGTTGAACTCTTAACTGACTGAGAGCCCCAGGCACCCTAAACTTCTTTTATCATACACTGAGTCATTACAGAGAAAAGTGGACCTATTTTGGGGCTCTGTATTCTATTTCTAGTCCATCTCCTGAAGATTTGGAGAAGTGAACATTTCTGGTGAGGTGACTTAATAACTGCTAAAGTCCACAGAAACAGTTCTTTGGGTCTTAACTAAGCAAGGTATTTTAATATATGCATATTAAATGTGCAATGTGCAAAGATTCCAGGGTCAGATTATTTGCCTGATTTTTTTTTTCCAGGAGAACAAATCAGAGTGAGGTTGGGCTCTAGGAAGTTGGAGCAGTGATTCCCCAAAGTGAGCACCACTCATGCAATCCAAGCTCTTAAGGGCCATCCAGACACAAAGCAACATCAAGCCACATGTGATATTAGCCTTTTGGGATAAGAGCAACATCCTACAAACACATTTCCAAAGGTTAACCTCTAGAAAACACGTTTGTGCTTTCAGCCTACAGAATTTTAAAGCCTAATTAACTTTAAAGTACAATTTAAATGTAATCATAAGACACCCTTCTCTGAGAGGATTTGGGAGTCTGTCTGGAATGCAGCAGAATACCAATAAATAAATGAGTTAGAAACTTGGATTTTATTTCTCTTCTATTATATCTCTGTTTATTAATAACTTCTCCAAAGGTAAAACAGAATATAAATAGGTTCACAGGAGGATATGTATTAAGCTATTTAATAAATGTTTCATAAAATCATTTTTTTAGGTATGCCAAATGTAATAAAAAGACTCTACTTGTAATGCATGCTGGCTGGCAGCCTTCGAGCCCCCAGTCCTACCTTTTTCCCTTTGCCCCACATCTGGGCAACCTGATAAGAAAGCCTGCTCATACCCTTAGACCTTTGGTGTCCTCAGTCCCTGGCACTGGCAGAAATTTCAAACCACACAAGCCCCACCTGAGTGTGGGAACCTCCATCCCACTCACTTTCTAACAATAAAAACCCAAAGTCCCACCTCCCTCATTTCCCTCTGGACCAAAGAGAAACCCTTCTCCTAGGTGTGGGGATTCATGTGCTATTGATTGTTATGAGTCATGAACTCTATTTTACACCCATTGGTGCCCATGTGTCATTTGTCCCAACTCCATAATTTCCCAGGGTGGAGTGGGAGAATTGTCCAGTGTCTGGTAGAGGATTCTAGCTACCCAGATAAAACAGTAACTGACTAGTTTTGCTTAATGATTTCTCAGAATCACTTGTCAAGGCAGCAGGAAGACTCTAGTCTCTAAGTCTTCCAGGGCAAAGACCAGAAGAATGATAGGATCATACTTACTGATGTCCACACATAAGTTAGGGTCTGAAATATACCAAAGCAAATTTCTATGAGTAAGGTTAATAATTCACAAAACAAAATTGAAAGGATAAAATTAAACCATACAGAGTAGAATACTGAAGTTACAATTAGTTACAATTTTGCTTTTACTATTATAGAGACAATTAAAATGGAAAGTTTTTTTTAAACTACATGTTAAAAACAAAAACACAGACTCCCAGCTCTCACCCAAACGGCACTCCAAGGGCACCCAGTGGAGTCACCAGGACTGTGGGGACCGCCGTGTAAGCCAGGAAGTTTCCAATCTGGCCAACAGCCACTGTCAAGAGAATCACAAGGATAGCACTTGCAATTGCAGCTCTCTTTCAGCAATGATCAGAGTTTAATTGGGCAAGGAGCTGTTCTGAAAGGGCTATTTCTTCTCTATTACTTGTAAGGAAGCAAATGTGGAGCATTATTTGCATAATTAAGGGTCCTGAAGGCAGGGGAGAGCAGGCCCCAGAGTGTCACTGACCCAAACTGGAAGACTAGTTTCCTCTGTGGAAATTCCCAAACTAAATGGCATTGATTGACAGTAGGCGCAACAGAGTATATTTCCACTTTCCCCTTAACACATCCTTGTTTTACAACTAATCGCGTAGAATTTCTTGAGCCCCTTCAATGGCCTGGGACTTAACTCCAGTATAGACCACTGGGCCACAGTGACACGCTGCTGATATACCAGGTAGAAACACAACTGCCTGCATAGGACTGCATTCAGGGCTATACTAAGAGAGCTTAAAGATGAGCTCCTCAATAAAAGGAAATAATATCTGCTAGGTAACATCTTGCCTGAAAGGCAATGTGTGACAAATAAACCTCATAATATTGTTGAATTTTATAGTATAATTTTTCTTTATATATTTAGGGTTCTGAACTCTAATCTTATTAATTTTTATATGATAGCACATAACCTCTGCATGTGACCTCTTTTATCAGTCTGATTGAAGAAACTCTCCTTTGTAAAACAAATTACGTTCGACAAAACAAGAAATTTCACCAAGTGCCAACAGCCTGACTACAGATGAGTAAGCAGGAGCTATTTTAATTTCTTTGGAACCAGGACAGTCTGACCTGGACTAAATTCAGGGCTTATTGCAGGAAGTAGGACCCTCTACCTCCTCCCAACCGTGACTCCCACCCTGGTCCACAGTCCAAAGAATGCAGCCACACTCATTCCACCTCTGCAGTCCTGCTAGAGGAATGACTGATCTTAAGAAAGAAAGCACATCAAACTGTTCACCACACTGGGTACTTACTTGCAATTGTGCCTGCCCACCACACAATGTCTGTTAAATAGGAAGTACCTATGAAAGAGTGAGATAAAAAGGTCAGAAAAGTACAAAGCAAGAGGTTTACAAACTATATACTTTAAAAAAGGAACTTTTACTTGAAAATAAAATTGAAAAGAATATTGAATGCCATACTGCTTAGTCACCATTTTAAGAATCTTTAAGTTAGTCTATAAATAGCAGCATGAAAAACCACTAAAAGTGGCAAATACAGGTAATTTTTTGCAATGAACACAAGCTGACCCAAACAAGTCAAGCCTTTATTAAAGAAACATTTTTGAGCTCATCATGTGACCCAGAGTCACAAATATTCTTTGGCATGAAGTTTTATGTTGAAGTCCAGTTCTCTCATGCATTTACTGTAAGCCATTTATATGATAATTTTATTAGTATAGGCTTCAATGACTTGGTGCTTAAACAGGTTAGTCAATTTTCAAAATTTACCTTTCTCATATGGCTCTTTTTTCAACCATTTGGGCAGCAGACCTTTTCTCTCACTCAGTGATTTGACATTTTACACAGTTTCTTGTACTCTCTTAGGTTACCTTCATATACCCCATGTATAGTCAGACAGAACCATGAGCAGGTGCCCAGGCCTCCCCATCACATGGGTCCCTCCTTCCTGTACGAGGAACCTGCAGCAAGATGGTCTCCCAACCGTTGAGACACAGATTTGTCCCACTTCAGATATGTCAAAATGTTTGTCTGAGAGGTTTCTTCACTTCAGGTTATAGTACCTAATTCTAGAGTTTAGCCATTCTAATAGGTGTGAGATAATATCTTATTGTGGTTTTGATTTGCATTTCCCTGATGAGTGATGTTCAGCATCTTTCCATGTGTCTGTTGGCCACTTGTATGTCTTTTTAGGAAAAATGTCTATTCAGATCTTGTGTCCATTTTTTAACTATATTGGGGTTTTTTTTGGTGTTGAGTTGTGTAAGTTCTATAAAGATAACTTATATCTTAATATTTTGGATATTAACCCTTATCAGATATATCATTTGCAAATATATTCTCTCATTCAGTAGTAAATGATGTTACAATAGGGATGTAATGGGACAGATGGTAGCTATACTTACAGTGAACACAGCATAATGTATAAACTTGTCAAATCACTAAGTTGCACATCTGAAACGAATGTAACATTATGTTATCAGCTATACTCATTTAAAAGTAACTCTGTAGTTACCTTTATAGGGAAATTACTTTTTAAAAAATAAAGTACCTAATTCTAACTGGACATTCTAATTCTTAATAATTTAGTATAATGAACACAGGAAGTCAGTGATTCATGGAGGAACAGAATTACAGGTATTACAATATGTACTTGAAAACAGTGAAATGGGGCTAATAAGTAATGAGAATAGGAAGAATGGATGAGTTAAAATATCATCATTTGGCAACATCACAATAAAAACCAATTTAGCAAGAATCACTAATGGATACTAAAGCAAGTGGATAAAAGTTTGTTGAGGAATATAAGATTGCCACATAGTCTCCCTTAATCACCTCCATCAGTTTTTCATTAATTATTAAGAGAAAAACTTACCTTTACAGTACTCTATAGACCCTGACAGACATCACCTAACTAAGTGGCTCAAGTTATCATCAGCAATGGGACAAATCAATATTACATGCTTCCTGAGTGGATGCACTGAGAAGGATACAACATTATATCTGGTATTCCCGCCAAAGTGCATCACTTGAATTTAAATATGAGGAAACTGTGAAATAGACTATGAATTTGCTGGTTTGCACTCTAAAAAAAGGCAAGGTCCTGGGGCACCTGGTTGGCTCAGTCAGTTAAGAGTCCGACTTCGGCTCAGGTCATGATCTCACAGTTAGTGAGTTCAAGCCCCACGTCGGGCTCTGTGCTGACAGCTCAGGCTGACAGCCTGCTTCAGATTCTGTGTCTCCCTCTTTCTTGCCTTTCCCCTGCTTGTGCTCTGTCTCTCTGTCTCTGTCTCTCTCAAAAAATAAACATTAAAAAAATGTTTTAAAAGACAAGGTTCTAAAGACAAAGAAAGGCTAAAGAACGGTTGTAGATAAAAGAAAACTAAGACATGGTAACTCAACACATAAGATGCTAAATGAAAAAAAAAAAAACGTTGCTATAAAGGACAGTATTAGGGCAATTGGCAAAATCTAAATATGGACCGTTGTCAAGAAAAGACTTATAAAACCCATTTTCTTTCTACATGAGAATGTGACTCAAGGTTCACTTTCTGGTTCTAGGAAGCTGACAGCCATGTGGCCAGAGGATAACACTTAGAAATGACCTCTGATGGACAAATAGCACCTGACTGGAGGTCGGTGAACACCTGGTAGAGATCCTATTACTTGGACTCCCGAGTGCAATGCCTCTGGGAACAAGTATGTCTCCTGTGGGGCTTGGGAGCTTTGCCTCTGTGACTTTACCCTAGGGGGTACAAGGCTCATAAGGCAGGGCTGCTGTGGCATTGCCTACTGCAGCTCTGCCTCCAGGCCCCTGAGCCATGCTTTGCCTCTGCTGCCAACCTCCAGCAGGAGAGGGCACAGCACTAGCTATGGCTCCTGTCCTGTGTCCCTGAGTGTGTCTGAGGCAAATGTGGACCATACAGCTGAGCCTAAGAAAGCCCCTCCTAGTAAGCACTGTAGACTAGTTACCAGATATTAGTGCAAAATCCACGTTGAATTTCGTGAATGTGTTAATCACACTGTGTCTACTTAAAAGAATGCCCCAGTACCCCCCAAATACTTGCTATATTTAAGAAAAATTTTTTTTTAGTTTTTATTTTAAGTAGGCTCCATGCCCAATGTGGGGCTTGACTCATGACAATCAAGAGTCACATGCTCTACCAACTAAGCCAGCCAGGCACCCCTGCATGCTGAATTTAAAGAATGAAAGTTCATGAAGTCCACTTCCAGAATGCTGGTGTGAGGAACCCTGTGGACCAGTTTCCCACTGAAACAACAATAACTGCCAAATAAAGTATTAAAATTGTTTTTCAAGTCTCTGAAATTGCCCTAAAAGCATACAGCAAATCAAGAAACGTATACTCAAGAAAAATCTACTAAATCTCAGTGAGAACAGTGTAAGCCCTTAGCACATGAGCTAAGACCTATTTGTTCTCTCCCTCACTGCAATTCAGCTTCACAGAAGCTCCACTCCAGGCTGGTAACCAAGAAACTGAGGTCCCCTCTCCCTTTAGCTCTTCATCACCAGGAAGAGCAGTTCTTCAGCATTTCTTATCCCCTTCAAGTTGAATAGGCTAAATATCTGATCGGTGTATCCAAGAGTTTAGGGACTTCTTTCCCCAACCCAGCCCCTACCCAGAGACTCTATCCCTGGTACAACAGGCCCTGATCATCCTATCCTGTTTTAAGCCTGAAGGTAGGGTGCAAGTCTCATGCTTAGAGAGGCAAGCAGAGATCAGAGGCTACCAACTACTCCCAATAACTAGTCTCAACAAATATACCTGCCTTAAATTAACTGGACAAGACTATGAAGCAACTAAAAGCTAGATGTGATACCCAATGAGGCAGACAAGAGAAAAATTAGGTAAAGAAACAGTCAAAGATAGCCCAGCTAGTCATCTCAAGTAAAGGTGCACATACCCAAGACTATAACCTCTGAGGTGTGTGTCATTACAGGCTTCACAGGGGAAACAGACTTTACCAAAATACTCCACTAAACAAATTTAGGTCACTAAACAAATGAACAAGCAAACAATCCACTGAGAGAAGGAGGTCAATCAAATTCCAGAGTTGCTATCATACATTACCTAAAATGTCCAGATATCAACAAAATTCATGACAAAACAACAACAAAACAACACAATTCAAAAATAGCCAAAAGACTTGAGTAGACATTTCTCCAAAAAGATGCACAAATGGCTAATAAGCACATGAACAGATGCTCAACATTGCTAAACATTAGGGAAACACAAATCAAACCCATATCACTTCACATCCACTAAAGTGACTACTATTCACAAAAACAAAACAAGTGTTGGTAAGGATGTGGATAAACTGGAAACCATGTGCACTGCTGGTGAAAATGGAAAATGGTGCAGCCACAGTGGAAAAGGGATTACATATAGGATCACCATATGATCCAGCAATTCCCCTTCAGGGTATATACCCAAAAGAACTGAAAGTGGGGACTTAAACACATATTTATTTGTACATCATGTTCATACCAGCATTATTCACAGTAGACAAAAGGTGGAAACAACAAGTATTCTACAGCAGATGAATGAACAAATGGACAGACAAAATACAATGGACACGGTCCTTTTTGCTATACACGAAAAAGCAGCAAACGGTACAAGAACGATTGTTATTCAACCTTAAAGAGGAATGAAATTCTGATACATGCTACAGCACAGATGAACCTGAGAGACAGTATGTTAACTGAAACAGCCAGTCAAAAAATAACAAATATTTTATAAGTGAACTTAACATGAGGTACTGAGAGTAGTCACCTCCATAGAAACAGAATGTGATAGGGGCTGGGAGTGAGAACGGGGGGTTCCTGTTAAATGGGTACAGTGTTTCCGAAGGAGATTATGAAAAAGTTCTAGAGATGAATATTGATGATGTTTAACACAACATGAATGCCTTTAACACAGCCAAACTATACAATTAAAAATGGTTAAAATAGTAAATTTTATGGCATGCATATTTTACAACAATAAAAAAATAAATGGAGCAACAGAGGCCTGAAAATGTTAAGCCCATGACTCCCTATCATCTTGAGATATAAACTAAGTCAAGAGCTTCCAGCATTATGAATCATAAACCAGAACGTCCATGGTAGGAGTGCCTGGAGCCTCCACAATATCTGCAGTCCATCCTACAATGACACTATTGCCATCTAGTGGTCCTTGAGCCCTAGACCTTTGGGGTCTCCTGTAACCTAGGTGCTATTCAACTTCAAGAGGAGATGCTGGGTCAAGTCACTCTCCAGGCAGTGCTTCTTGATGGGAAAACTGTTATTTCTGTCTTTTTTTTTTTGGTGTTTAAATGTACTAAGAAGATGGGTATAGGGACCATTCTACAGAGATTCTGTGCCTTTTTGCTCTTGATAGTTTGTCTTCATCTTTTTCCTTGTAGGTCTCTTAGGGGTTAAGTAGTATCAAGAGGAAGCAAGGCAAAGTTTTCTTGTTTATTCTGCATGCTGGGAATGAGGAACATTTTAGGTTCATGAATAACTTATTGTATATTTGTATTATAATTAAAGATAAAATATTCTTGCTCCATTTGTTACACATGAAACAGAAGGAAAGAACACAAGGTAAACTATAATTAAGTGCTTGAATGATGTTGGTTTCTATTAGGTGTAAAAGTTCAAAGAAAAAAATGCTGTGTGATGGCATGATCATGTAATAATAAAAATAAGAACCCCCGCTCCCTAAATACAAGACATACAAAAAAGCCAGGAGAATGTGACCTACATTACATACACTATACAAACAGGGAAAATGCAGGCAACTAAAACTGCCTGTAAGAGAGCCTAATTTCAGACTTCACAAAAATCTCAAACCATACATTAAAAATATGTTCAAGTTACTAACTGGAATTAAGATAAAAACTTAAAAAAATATGTTCAAATAAGTAAAGAAGCCATGCTTAAAGAAGTAAAGAAGGTATGTGTAAATACAACTTCTCATCAAATAGAGAGTATTAATGAAGAGATAGAAATGACTTAAAAAAAAAACAAACCCAAACTGAAATTCTGGAATTAAAAAGCACAATACTGGAATGAAAAAAGAAATCAATAGCAAATTTGAATATTCTCGGCAAAAGAAAGATTTAGTGAATTTGAACATAGATTGATAAAGACTGTACATTCTGAAGGGGGGAAAAGCATAAAGAAAAATAAACAGAACCTTAGAAAAATGTGAAACAACATTAAGTACATCAACACAGTCATAATGTTACTACCAGAAGGAGAGTAGAGAGGAAGTAGAAGAAAAAACATTCAAGGAAAAAAAGGCTGAAATTTACGAAACATGATGAAAATTCAAGAAGCTCAACAAACTCCAGGAGTTCCACACACAAGTCACATTGGTAAAAATGCTCAAAGATGAAGAAAAATTTTAAGAGAAGCAATAGAAAAATGAATGATAATACGCAAGACAATCTCAGTAAATTAACAACTGATTTCTTAGCAAATTTTAATTACAATTTTTAAAAAATGTTTAATTACAAAACACAAATTTGTTTCCCTTTCTCACCTTAACTGATTTGAAAAGCTATGGGACATATGTGCACAGAACTGTTGTTGGATTTATAATACATAGAATTGTAATATATTTAACAATAACAGCATAAAGGATGTGGGTGTGATCAAAGTTTTACTGAGTAAGGACATGGTAACTTAATAACTTGAATGCCGTAAGAACAAATAAAGAGAACAAAGAATGGTAAATAAAAAGGTTAACATATCGATGGGGTGCCTTGGTGGCTCAGTTGGTTGAGTGTCTGACTCTTGATTTCAGCACAGGTCATGAGCTTGGAGCTTAAGATTCTCTCTCTGTCTCCCTCTTTCCCTCTCCCCCAGCTCTCTCTCTCTCTCTCTCTCTAATAATAAAAATAAAAATAATTAAAAAAATTTTTAAATGGTTAACACATTAAACTCTATAAATCTATATTTGCTTTTCTTTATTTTGGAAACTTCTTTAAGGACATAAAATTATATAAAGCTTGCATTACTTTAATTATGTATTGCAACAATATATTGTTGGGTTTGTAACATAAAAACAATAACACAAATAAAAGAAGCAGCAATATACAAGCAAGGCTTCTATATCTAATTAGAATTAAATTAGCGTAAGTCTAAAGTAGATTTCTTAAAAAAATTTTTTTTTTAATGTTCATTTATTTTTGAGAGAGAGAGACAAAGCGTGAGCGGGAGGGGCAGAGAGAGAGGGAGACACAGAATCAGAAGCAGACTCCTGGCTCTGAGCTGTCAGCACAGAGCCCAACTCAGGGCTGAAACTCACAAACCATGAGACCATAACCCGAGCCAAAGTCAGCCACTTAACTGACTGAGCCACCCAGGTGCCCCTAAAGTAGATTTTCTAAGTTAAGACGTATATGGTAAGTTTAGAGCAACCACTAAAAAAATAATGCAAAAATACATTGACAGGGAAAATATCAGGAGGATGAGATTCAAGTGGTAAAACAGGAGGATCCTGAGCTCCCCTCCTCCCATGCACACCAAAACTACAGCTACCTATAGAACAACTCTCTAGGAGAACTACCTTAAGACTAACAGAATAGTTATTCTGCAACTAAAAATATAATGAAAAAGCCATATAGAGATGGGTAAGAGGGGCAGAGAGTCTAGTAGGAACTCATGCCCCCAGAGTAACAAACCAAAAGCAGAGGGATATCACAAAATGGAGGTTATCTCTCAGGAGCAAGGGGATCAAGCCCCACATCCGGCATCCCTACCCTGAGGACCTGCACTGAGTAGATGAGCCCATATAAAATCTGACTTTGAAAATCAGCCCAGCTTAACTCGGGAAGGACCAAAGGGCTACAGGATATTAAGACTCCAATCTTAAAGAGCCAGAGCACTATACCACTCACTCCATGACTCAGCATAGAGCCAGAAGTTTGAAAAGTAATTGGACCATGCATGAAGGAGATTATTTGACTAATTTTAGGGTATCCGCTAGAGGGGCTGGGATCTATAAGAACTTTCTCCAGGAACGGAAGTGGTGGTACAATTTTTATTATTCTCCTTCTAACTAGCTGACCTGGTGCTGGTGGGTACCATTTCTGGTAACTTCCATGCACCTTGCTAGCACCACTCTCCCCACCCTGGGGACTCACCCCACCTACCCTGCCCACCCAAGCAGGCACACTTCCCAAGTGGCTTCCACCTAACTGCCATCCCCACAGCAGCTGGTGGGAAGCATCAGCTGAAACCACACCTTCCTCTAGGGACTCCCACAGGGCAGAAGGGAAGGAGGAGCATCCTTGCCCACCAGCACACTCACAACAGTAGTGGCCTGGTTTCACAGTCAACCACACCAGGGGCCAGTCAAGCCCACCAGTGCGCCCACAGCAGTCACGGCTCAGCCATGATAGGAGGACATATGAAACCCACAGAGGCGACATCCCTGGAGCATGTAGTTCTGATAACCAGGGGGGATGGTGCTTCTGGGCCCCAAAGGAGACCCTGTATATAAGGCCCCTCTTTCAAGAACAGAAGACATAGTTGATCTACTTAATGCAAAGAAATAAACACAGAGAGTTAGACAAAATGAGGAGACAGAGGAACATGGTCCAAATGAAAGAATAAGACAAAACCTCAAAAAAGAACTAAATGAAATGTAGATCAGCAAGCTACCTGACAAATGGTTCAAAATAATAGTCATAAAGATGCTCACCAAATTTGGGAGAAGAGTGAATGATCTCAGGGACAACTTCAACAAAAGAGAAAATATTAAAAAGTTCAATCAGAGCTAAAGAATACAATAACAAATAAAAGACATACTAAACAGAATCAACACCAGATTACATAATACAGAAGAACAAATCAGGAATCTGGAAGAGAGGGTAGAGGAATTCAGCCAAGCAGAACAGCAAAAAGGAAGGAAGGAAGGATTTTAAAAGATACTTTAGGGAACCCCTGGGAAAGCATCAAACACACTAACAATTGCATTACAAAGGTCCAAGAAGGAGAAGAGAGAGAAAAAAAAGGCAAAAAAGTTATTTGAATGAAAACATAGCTGGAAACATTCCTAATCTGGGAAAAGAAACAAACATCCAGGTCGAGGAAGTAAAGAGAGTCCCAAAAAAGATGAGCCCAAAGATGTTCATATAAAGACACATAATAATTAGAATATAAGAAATTAAAAACAAACTCTTAAAAGCAGCAAGGAAAAAGCAATTAGTTACATGCAAGGGAACCACTGTAAGTCTGTCAGCTGATTTGCAGCAGAAACATTGCAGACCATAAAGGAGTACAATGAAATATTCAAAGTGCTTAAAAAAAAAAAAAAAACTATTGAGAATACCCTACCTGGCAAGGTTATCATTCAGAATTGAGGGAGAAATACAGAGTTTTGGAATCAAAAGTTAAAGAAGTTCATTACCACTAAATCAGCCTTATAAGAAATGTTGAAGTAAATTCTTTAAGTGAGAAAGAAAAGGCCAAAACTAGAAGAAAATTATGAATGAAAAAATTTCACTAAGAAAAGGAAACATAGTAAAAGTGGTAGATCAACCACTTATAAAGCTATTATCAAGGTTAAAAGTCAACATTAGTAAAATCAACTATGTCTAAAATAATTATAAGAGATCCACAAAATTTAAAAATGTAAAATATGACATCAAAAAATTAAAATGTGAAGGGGAAGTAAAAGTGTAGCATTTTTACATAGTGTTTGAACTTAAGTAACCATCAACTTAAAATAGACTGCTATATGTACAGAATGTTATATATGAACCTCAGAGTAACCTCAAACCATAAAACTATAATATACAAAAAATAAAAAGGAATCCAACAGTAACACTAGATAAAATCATTGATTCACAAAGAGAGCAAGAGAAAAAAAAAAAAGGAACAGAGAACTACAAGAACAAACAGAAAACACTGAACAAAATGACAATGTGTACATGTCTATCAATAATTACTAGAAACATAATTGGATGAATGCTCCAGTCAAAAGACATAGGGTGGCTTAATGGATTCAAAAAACAAAAAACAAAAAAACCACCAAGATCCAACCATATGCTGCTTACAAGAGACTCACTTCAGACCAAAAGACATGTACATATTGAAAATGAAAGGATGGAAAACAATAACCCATGCAAATAGAAATAAAAAGGAAACTGGCATAGCAATACTTATATCAGACAAAATAGACTTTAAAATAGACTACAACAACAAAGAAAGGTATTATATAATGATAAAGGGATAAATCCACAAGAAGATATAGGGATTTTAGGTATCTATGCACCCAATATAGGAAGGTCTATGTATATAAAGCAAATATTAACAGATTTAAGAAAGAAATTTACAGTAATGTATTAAGAGTAAATGGTTTTAATACCCAACTTACATCAACAGATAGGTCATCCAGATAGACAGTGGACAAAGAAACAGTGGACATAAATGACACATTAGACCAGATGGACCACATGGACTTAACAGATATACACAAAACCTTCCATCCAAAAACCGCAAAATACACATTCTTTTCAAGTGCACATGAACATTCTCCAGGACAGATCACATATTGAACCACAAAACAAGTCACAATAAATTCAAGAATACTGAAATCATATCAAGCATCTTTTGACAATTACAGTATGAAACTAGAAATCAACTGCAAGAAAAAAACTGAAAAAAAAAAAAAAAACCCACAAACAAGTGGAGGCTAAAAACAGCATACTACTAAACAACTAAGGGGCCAATGTAAAAATCAAACAGGAAACTTAAAAATACCTTAAGACAGGTGCACCTGGGTGGCTCAGTTGGTTAAGCATCTGACTTTGGCTTAGATCATGATCTCCCAGTTTGTGAGTTTGAGCCCTGCATTGGGCTCTCTGCTGTCAATGTGGAGCCCACTTCAGATCCTCTGTCCGCTCCCCCCTCTCTGAACGTCCCTTATTCATGATCTCTCCTTCTCAAAAATAAACATTAAAAAAATAAAAATAAAAATAAAATACCTTAAGACAAAACAAAACACAAACACAATACTCCAAAATCTATGGGATGCAGCAAAAGCAGTTTCTAAGAGAGATGTTTATGTCAATACAGGCTTACCTCAAGAAACAAGAAATATCTCAAACCACCTATCTTTACACATAAAGGAAGTGGAAAAAGAACAAAAAACCCCCAAATTAATAGAAGAAAGAAAATAGTAAAGATCAGAGACTAAAAGAAACAACAGAAAACATCAATGAAATCAAAAGCTGGTTCTTTGAATAAATAAACAAAATTGATAAGCCCTTAGCCACACTCATCAAGAAAAAGAGAGTGACCCAAAATAAATAAAATCAAAAATAAAGAAGAGAACTTACAACTGATAGCACAGAAATACAAATGACTTCTATGAACAATTATATGTAAATAAATAGGACAACCTAGAAAAATGGATAAATTCATATAAGCACACAATCTTCCCAGGCTGAATCAGAAAAAAATAAAAATTTGAACAAATCTACTACTAGTAATGAAACTGAATCAATAATAAAAAAAAAAAATCCAAACTCATTCTATGAAGCCAGAATTACCTTTGATTCCAAAACCAGACAAAGACCCCACTAAAAAGGATAATTACAGTCCAATATCCCTGATGAGCCCGGATGCAAAAATGCTCAAAGGATACTAGCAAATCAAACTCAACAATACATTAAAGAATTATTCACCATGATCAAATGTGACTTACTCCTGGGCTGCAGACTGATTCAATATTCACAAATCAATGTGATACACTACGTTAATAAAAGAAATAAAATAATAAGAACCATACAATCCTGTCAATCAATGTAGAAAAAGCATCTACAAAATACAGCATCCTTTCTTGATTAAAAACCCTCAAGAAAGGAGGGATAGAAGGAACATACCTCAAAATCATAAAGGCCATATATAAAAGACCCATAGCTAATGTCATCCTCAATGGGGAAAAGCTGAGAGCCTTTCCCCTACTGTCAGGAACAAGACAAGGATGCTGGTACTATTTAACATAGTACCGGAAGTCTTAGCCTCAGCAATTAGGTAACAAAAAGAAATAAAAGGCATCCAAATCAGCAAGGAGGAAGTCAAACTTACACTCTGCAGATAACATGACACTCTATATAGAAAACCAGAAAGATTTCACCAAAAAATTACTACAACTAATACATGAATTCAACTAAGACACCGAATATAAAATCAATGTACAGATATCAGTTGTACTCGTATACACCAATAATGAAGCAGCAGAAAGAGAAATCAAGGAATAGATCCTATCTGCAATTGCATCAAAAACAATTAGATACCTAGGAATAAACCAAACCAAAGAGGTAAAAGATCTGTACTCTGAAAATTATAGAAAACTTAAGAAAGAAATTGAAGAGGACACAAAGAAACAGAAAAACATTCCATGCTAATGGATTGGAAGACTGTTGTTATAATGTCTATACTACTCAAAGCAATCTACACATTTAGTGCAATCCCCATCAAAACACCACAAGCATTTTTCACAGAGCTAGAACAAACAATCCTAAAATTTGTACAGAACCGCAAAAGACCCTGAATAGGCAAAACAATCCTGAAAAAGAAAAACAAAACTGGAGGCATCATAATTCCAGAATTCAGCTGTATTATAAAGCTGCAGTCAAAATAGTATGGTACTGGCACAAAAACAATAAATCAATGGAACAGCATAGAAAATCCAGAAACGGACCCACAAGTGTATGGCCAATTTATCTTTGACAGAGCAGGAAAGAATATCCAATGGAAAAAGTTTCTTCAACAAATGATGTTGGGAAAACTGGATAGCAACATGCAGAAGAATGAAACTGGACCACTTTCTTAAACCATACACAAAAATAAACTCAAAATGGATGAAAGACCTAAATGTGAGACAGGAAACCATCAAAATCCTAGAGGAGAACACAGGCAGCAACTTCTTCGACATCAGCCACAACAACTTCTTGCATATATATCATCAGAGGCAAGGGAAACAAAAGCAAAAAAACAAAAAAAAACAAAAAAAAAAACTTTGGGACTTCATCAAAATTAAAAGCTTCTGCACACTGAATGAAAGAATCAACAAAACTAAAAGGTAGCTTAGGGAAGGGACCAGATATTTGCAAATGACATATCTGATAAAGGGTTACTATCCAAAATCTATGAAGTTAGCAAACTCAACACCCAAAAAAACAAATAATCCAGTTAAGAAATAAGCAGAAGATATGAATAGACACTTGCCCAAAGAAGACATCCAGATGGCTAACAGACACATGAAAAAATGCTCTACATCACTCATGATCAGGGAAATACAAACCAAAACCATGATGAGATACCACCTCACACCTGTCTGAATCCCTAAAATTAACAACAGAAAAAAAAAACAGGTGTTGGCAAGGATGTAGTAATGAAAACTGGTGTGCCACTCTGGAGAACAACATGAAGCCTCCTCAAAAAGTTCAAAATAGAACTACCCTACCATTTAGCAATTGTACTACAAGGTATTTACCTAAAGGATACAAAACTACAGATTTGAAGGAGGACATGCCCCCAATGTTTAAAGCAGCATTATTATTTTTTTAACGTTTAATTATTTTTGAGACAGAGAGAGACAGAGCATGAATGGGGGAGGGGCAGAGAGAGAGGGAGACACAGAATCAGAAGCAGGCTCCAGGCTCTGAGCCATCACCCCAGAGCCCAACGCGGGGCTTGAACTCACAGACCACGAGATTGTGACCTGAGCTGAAGTCGGACACTTAACCGACTAAGCCTCCCAGGCGCGCCTTAAAGCAGCATTATTAACAATAGCCAAGCTATGGATAGAGCCAAATGTCCATCGACTGATGAATAAAAAAGATGTGATATATTTATATAGGAATGTTACTCAGCCATCAAAAAGAATGAAAACTTGCCATGTGCAATGATGTGGATGGAATTAAGCAAAATCAGAGAAAGATAAATACCATATGATTTCATTCATATTTACAATTTAAGATACAAAACAGATGAACATATGGAGGGGGGGAGAAGAGAGAAGGAAACAAAGCACGGGAGACTTAATGATAGAGAACAAACTGAGGGTTGCTGGAGGGAGATGGCTGGGAGATGGGCTAGATGAATGACGGGTATTAAGGAGGGCACTTGTAGTGAGTACTGGGTGTTGTATGTAAGTGATGAATCGCTGAATTCTACTCCTGAAACCAATACTGTACTATATGTTAACTAAAATTTAAATTAAAAAAAAAAAATTCCCAACAAACAAAAGCCTAGGAATAGACACTTCACAGGTAAATTCTACCAAACATTTCATGAAGGGTTAATACCTATCCTTCCCCAACTACTCCAAAAAATTTGAATAGGAAGAAATGTTTCCAGATTCATTCTACTAGACATGTATTACCCTGATACCAAAGCCAGACAAAGAGACTACAAAAAAATAAAAATTATAAGTCAATATTCTTAATGAATGAATATAGGTGCAAAAATCCTCAAGAAAATATTAGCAAACTGAGTTCAACAATACATTAACAGGATCATTACCACAATAAAGTGAGATTTATTCCAGGGATGCAAATGGTTCGATATCCACAAATCAACCAACCTGATACACTACATTCACAAAGTAAACGAGAAAAATCATATGATCATCTCAATAGTTGCAAAAAATGTATTAGACAAAATTCAACATCCATTTACAAATAAAAACTTCACAAAGTGGGTAGAGAGGGAATAAACTTCAACATTAAATAAACCACATAGGGGTGCCCAGCTGGCTCAGTCTGAAGAACATGTGACTCTTGACGTTGGAGTCATGAATTCAAGCCCCACATTAGGTATAGAGATTACTTAAAAAAATAAATAAAACTTAAATACGCACATACGTACATACATACCATATATGACATTACCACATATGACAAACCCTCAGCTAACATCATACACAACAAGGAAAAGCTTTTAAAATCAGGAATAAGACAAAGATGCTCACTCTCACCACTTTTATTCAACATAGTACTGGATACTCTAGCCACAGCAAAGCAAAAAAAGAAAAAGCAAAAAAGCAGAAAAGCAAAACAAAAACAGAAACAAACAAAAAACACCCAAAACTATAAAAAGAAAGAAAAAAAGAAAGAAAAGTCATCCAAATTGGTAAAAAAGGAAAACTGTCACTATTTGCAGATGACATAAAACTATATATATAGAAAACCCTAAAGACTCCTCTAAAAAATGATTACAATAGATGAATTAAGTAAATTTTCAGGATACAAAATGGACATACAAAAATCTGTTGTGTACACTTATAATGTATACACATTATATGTAAGTGTATATACACTTATAATGACCTAGCAGAAAGAGAAGTTAAAAAAATAATCCCATTTACAACTGCATCAGAAAGATAAAATACCTAAGCATTTAACCAAGGAGGTGAAAGACCTTATAGTGAAAACTGTAAGCCACTCATGAAAGAAACTGAAGACGACACATACAAATGGAAAGATAAACCCTGCTCATGGATTAGAAGAATTAATATTGTTAAAATGTGTATACTCAAAGCAATCTACAGATTCAATACAATCTTTATCAAAATTATCAATGGCATTTTTTTCACAGAAATATTACAATCCTAAAATTTGTATAGAACCACAAAAGACCCAAAAATAACCAAAATATTCTTGAGAAAGAGCTAAGCTGGAGGTATCATGCTCCTTGATTTCAAACTACACTACAAAGCTCTAGTAATCAAAACACTACATTATTGGTGCACGCGCGCGCGCGCACACACACACACACACACACACACACACACACACAAAGACACATAGATCAACAGAGCAGACAATAGAGCCCAGTTATAAACACATGCTTACATGGTCAATCTACAACAAAGGAGGCAAGAATATACAATGGGGGGAAAAGTCTTTCCAATAAATGGTGTTGAGAAAACTGCTTGCTTACGTGTGAAAGAATGAAACTAGATCACTTTCTTCCACCATATATCAAAGTTAACTAAAATGGGCTAACCACTTAAATGTGAGACCTGAAAACATTAAACTCCTAAAAGAAAACATATGCAGTAATTTCTTGGACATCAGCCTCCACAATATTTTTCTGAATTATCTCCTCAGGCAAGGGAAACATAAGCAAAAATAAACTATTAGGACTATATCAAACTAAAAACCTTTAGCACAGCCAAGGAAACCATCAACAAAACAAAAAGGCAACATGATGAATGGGAGACAATATCTGCAAATCACATACCTGATAAGCAATTAACATCCAAATTATATAAAGAATCCATACAACCCAATACCAAAAAACCCCAAATAATCTGATTAATAAATGGACAGAGGAACTGAATAGATATTTCTCCACAGAGGACATACAGATGGCCAACACACACATGAGAAGATGCTCAACATCACTAATCATCAAAAAGACAAGAAATAACATGTTGGTAAGGATATGGATAAACCCTCATGCATTAAGCCCTTATGCACTGTTGGGGGGGGCATAAATTGGTGTAACAGCTAAGAAAAACTATATAAAGTTTCCTCAAAAAATTAAAAACAAAACTACCATATGATTTAGTAACTCTATCCCTAGGTATCTACCTAAAGACAACAAAAATACTAATTGGAAAAGGTATATACACCCTATGTTTATTGCAAGATTATTTACAATAGCCAAATTATGGAAGCAACCTAAGTACCCACTGACAGATGAATGGAAAAAGATGTGGGGTATGTGTGTGGATAGATAGATAGATAGATAGAGATATAAATATATATATACATATACATAGAGTGGAATATTAGTCATAAAAAAGAATGAAATCTTGCCATTTGTGACAACATGGGTGAACCAGACAGTATTATGCGAAATGAAGTCAGACAAAGAAAGACATATATGGTGTGATATCACTCACATGTGGAATCTAAAAAACAAACAAAAAAATGAACAAAGAAAACAAAATAGAAACAGACTCATAAAAACAAAGAATAAACTGTTGCCAGAGGGGTGAAGAGGGGGCAGGGGAAAGATGGGCAAAATAGGTGAAGAGGATTAAGAAGTACAAACTTCCAGTTATAAAATAAGGCATGGGGATAAAAAGAAAGCAAAGGGAATATAGTCAGTTATACCTTAATAACTACATGTGGTGACAGATGGTAACTAGACTTGTCATGGTGATCATTCTGTAATGTATGGCAATGTCAAATCACTACATTGTACACCTGAAACTAATATAATGTTGTATGTCAACTGTACTTCAAAAAACATATATACATAGTGAAAAATCACTAAAGGAATAAAATATTACACTAGAAAAATTCACTTTATGCAAATAAAATGAGTATAGAAACAGAAAGTATGTGAAGCATATACAACAAAGAGTAAATGGCATACATAAATCCAACTGTAATAATTACAATATTTAACGTCAGTTGGTTTATAGTATCATTCTTCTATTCCTCGTTGATCTTCTGCCTAGTTTTCTATAAAAACTTTATTAAATAAATTTTTGAAAGTAGCATACTAAAGTCTCCAACTATTATTGCTGAATTTTCTATTTCTTTTCTATGTCAATTTTAATGTATTTTGAGACTGCTGTCAGGTACATACTGATTTAGAATTGCTACATCATCCTCATAGATGGACCATTTCATTGTTATAAAATGTCCTTTGTTTTTTTTTTTTTTTATAATTTTTTTTTAACGTTTATTTATTTTTGAGACAGAGAGAGACACAGCATGAATGGGGGAGGGACAGAGAGAGAGGGAGACACAGAATCAGAAGCAGGCTCCAGGCTCCGAGCCATTAGCCCAAAGCCCGACGCGGGGCTCGAACTCGCGGACCGCGAGATCGTGACCTGAGCCGAAGTCGGACGCTCAACCGACTGAGCCACCCAGGCGCCCCTGTCCTTTGTTTCTAATAACAATTTTGTGTTAAAAATCTACTTTGTTTCATATTAGTATAATCACTCCACTTCTCTTTTGTGTATAAATAAATATTCTCATTAATTTAAATAATTGTAAATGTACATCATCCTACAACATCTTGAAGCTCATTTGTATGGCAGATGTGCACAATAATCTACTCAACTTTTTAAAAAGTTCTGTATTAGATATAACAAGATTTGAGGGACTTTAAAATTGAGGAATTAGTCACAATTGTGGGGAAACAGAATGTTGGGGGCAGAGAATGGTCAACTCCTTTTATTGCAATGAATATAGTCTGGTCATCAGTGCTTATGGAGTCAGGGATTGCTGCCGCAGCAGTATCTGGAATATGGGTGACCCTCCTGGGGCAGAAACTGGTCCAAGGATGCCAGGAGCCAATGCAATGAGACCCATGGGTTCTCCTCTTTCACTGCTACATTACCCAACACCATTTACCACCATATAGCACATGCATTTGGAGGTTTAGGAAAAAAAGTGTTAACTAAAATGGGGAAAAACCTGGGACACAAGGTACCCAGGGATGGGGAAATAGGCTTTTGGTCTCCCTTTTGTCAAAGGATACAAATCAGCTCCAAGTGTCTCAGACTCTTCCACTTATATGCACCAGGAGGAGCTTGCATTTGCTAAAATCCAAAAGCTTTTTAGATCACCCTCACATTTTAGGGCAATATCAGGCAAAACTTTTCTGCTTCCATGGACATTTAATAAGTCAGACTTTCTGTCTGTATACCTGTCCCACACCCTTTACTAGAAACCAAAGTGAAGCTCCTGCAGGTGGTCCCCAAGGGCTTCAAATGAGTAGTATCCCTCAAACAAGTGCTCTGCCTAAGGGTGGATAGGCTGGCTTGCCCATCCACCTGTGCACAGCCTCCTCACTGAGCTGGCTGCCTCAGGTTCCTTCCTCTTTTTATAGCCATGAGCTCCCGGATGCCTGTATTCCATAACAGCTCTCAGCCTCTGTCATAAATAGAAGTTTTTCTCTTATTCTAAAACCAGTTGGTTTCTTCACAGTTTCATCTTCAAACATCACTGTACCTAAAGATTTTAAAGTCACTCACCTTACATCAGGAGGCACTCATTCAAGCTTATGCCCACACTCCGTTTCCCAGCTGCTTCCCAGGACACTTCAAGTCCTCTGGGATCAGCAAGAACAGAGAGCCACAGAATTGTAGAACACTGAAGATTTTTTGTTTGTTTGGCTACGCTCACATGTCCTCTCCTCCACTCCTACGTATGGGCTGCAGTGATCCTAATAGTTAAGTTGTAGGGGTATTTGTCTCACATTGGAACCCCTGGGTGCTGAGAGTTGAATGGCTGTTTATAACAGCAGAACTATAAAACAAAGAAATGTTGTGCGAATACAAAAAAGACTTGTCAGGATGATAACATCAATTGGCAGTGATGCTGTCCAACCATGGACTTGTAGCTTTTGAAATCTTCCATTAAGTTATGTAAGTGCATCAGAAATATCCTTAAATATGACTTTCTAGCACAAAAATAGATAGTCATCTAGTTTATTTACCTTTTGGATTATACCATGGAAAAATGGCTTCCTTTCATGCATGCTCCTAGAGCAACAATAGAAGTTGCTGCAAACAGCAAAAATAGAGTGCATCACTATGTCCTTTACTAATTAATTAATGCTTCAACTTAAAAAAAATGTGTAACATGATGCTACAGTTTTCAGAGTTCTTTAAAAAGGACTAATAAGAAATTTTATTTCCAAACACCAACGTAGCTAGATGGGGGTATTAATTAGAATCAATTTGAGCACTGGTATTCACCAACTTATAAATCGATTTAGCATTTGAAGTTCTTTTGTACATCAATTATTAAATATGTAGAACTTATTTTCCTATAGAAATAGTTTGGCAGTCTTGAAAAAGAGGAACAAAGTTGTAGGGCTTATACTATCTGATTGTAAATTTTACTATAAAACTACATAATCAAGACAGTGTGGCACTGGCATAAGGATAGCCATATACAATGAAACACAACACAGTTCAGAAATAGAACCATACATGTACAGTCAAATCATGGGCTGAAGTGGCAGTATAATTCAATGAGGAAGTCACTTTAATAAATGGTGCTGCATCAACTAGATACCAGTAGGGAAAATATTGAACCTTGATTCATGCCTCAGCTATACCCAAAAGTTAACTCAATAGCTTACAGACCTAAAGGTAAAAGCTAAATCTACAAACTACTAGAGGAAAACACAGGACAAAGGCATCATGACCTGAGGAGAAACGAAGATTTCTTAGGCAGAAATCAAATAAAAAAGCACCAATCATATAGAACAAAAGAAGTTACAGAGGTTAGAAGATGGTGGCAGAGTAGGAGGACCGTAAGTTCCCCTCGTCCCATGAATACAACTAAATAACTATCACATCATTCTAAATACCCCCCATAAATTGACCTAAAGACTGGCAGAACAACTGCACAGCTAACAGTAGAGGAGAGGTCACATCAAAGAGGGTAGTTAGTGCAGAGCTGTGGTTCGGGAGGGAAACAGGTTGTGGCCATTGTGATGGGAAGGGAGCTGTGGCTGCAGAGATGGATGACAGACAGACTAGCACACAGGAGAATATGCAGGGAAAACAAATCCCTATAGCAATTGCCTTAGAAGGTGAGAGGGGTTGAATTTCATGAGTTCTGGCAATGAGCCAGACTTAAAGCCTGGACTTTTAAAGGTCAGTGGGCTAGGATGGGATAGAGACTGGAGGGTATCATGCTGCTCTTAGAACAGAGGCAGGCAACAACTCACAGACATACAATGTGGAAACAGCAATCTGAAGAGCGCCAGGGATACACAATGGGAAGGCTCTTCATTTCAGAGTGCATTCTAGAGAGAGTATTCACAGAAAACACCTCCAAGAACAAAGGAACTGGATAGTGGCATTACCTTCCCCTATTTCTCAAAAGCACAGGACCACCTGCAGGTGGCACTACTTAATTACACCCAACCCTACCCCATCCCACACACACTCGGGTGGAACTACTCCAATTCATCCTTGCCTCAGTCCACATGCAGTAGGCCCCACCCCTAGAAGACCTGCTCACACTGCACTTCCCCAAGGGTTTTGCAGAGCCTGGATTCAGGTGGTGGTGGTGACAGGTCTCATTTCACAAAGAGACCAGAGTACACCTAGTGAAAATATGTCACATTCAGGCTAGGAATCCAAAACTGCCCACAACAGACAAAGTGAGCCTTTGCAGACAACTGGCCTGAGGGATAAAGCAGCCAGGAGAAAGCAGAAGAGCACATGCAGCACACAGTGGAGATACACCTGGAAGTCCCAGGCCCTGGGCACTGAAAGATACTGTACTTCAGTGCACTACGTGACCTATTCTTCATAAGGCCAATACCCTTAAGAACAGGAGACACGGCTGATGTTCCTAACACAGAGAAAGAGGCACAGACTTAGACAAAAGGAGAAGACAGAGAAATTTATTCCAAATGAAAGAGCAGGACAAGGTCATGGCCAGTGATCTAAGCAAAACAGATACAAGTAATATGCCTGATAGAGAATATAAAATAATGACCACAAGGATACTCATTGGACTTGAGAAAGGAATGGGAGACATGAGTGAGACCCTTAACACAGAAATAAGGAATAGTAGAGACAAAGGGTTCAATAAATAAAATGAGAAACAAGCTTGATGGAATGATCAGCACGCTGGAAGAAGCAGAGGAACAAATTAGTGACCTAGAAGCTAGAGTAATGGAAAGTCATCAAACTTAGGAAAAGAGAGATAAAGGAATTATGCATGATGAGAACAGACTTAGGGAAATCAGTGACTCCATCAAATGTAACAACATTCATATTATGTGAATCCCAGAAGAAGAGAAAAGGGAGGAGGAAAATGTAATTGAAGAAAAAAATAGATGAAACCTTCCTTAATCTGGGGGGAAGAAACAGATATCCAGATCCAGGAGGCAGAGAGAAACCCCAACAAAATCAACAAAAGCAGAACCACACCAAGAAATACTGTAATTAAGTTGACAAAACATACTGAAAAATATAAAATTTTAAAGTGTAAAGTAAAAAAAAGATAATAACTTACATGGGAAAACACATAAGGCTAGCAGGGGATTTTCAGCAGAAACTTTGCAAAGCAGAAGAGAGCAGCACGATACATTCAAAGTACTGAATACGAAAAGTCTGCAGCCAAGAATATTCTATCCAGCCAGGCTATCATTCACAGTAAGGAGAGATGTAGAGTTTCCCAGACAAACAAAAACTAAAGGAGCTTGTGACCACTAAGCCAACTCTACAAGAAATATTAAAGGGGGCACTTTGGAAAGGAGAGACCAAAAGTGAGTATAGAGGTAGGAAACACAAATGCATTAAAAATGACTATTTCTATAAAAAATCAGTCAAGGAACTCACACACAAAAAAGTATATAAAATACAATAACACATAGCTAAAATGTGAGGAGAGAAGAGTAAAGAATGGGTTCAAACTTAAACGACAATCAACTTAATATGGTATGTGTCATATATATATATATACATACATATATATATATATGTATATGCTTCTTCATATATATATGCCTCTCTCTGCCTCTCCCTTGCTTATGCTGTCTCTGTCTCTCTCAAAAAATAAATAAACTTAAAAAAAAAGTGAAGGAATGGAGAATCATCTGTCATGCAAATGGATGTCAAAAGAAAGTGTGTGAAGCAATACTATTATCAGACAAAATAGACTTAAAAACAAAAAGTGTAACAAGAGACAAGAAAGGACACTATATAATAACAAAGAAGACAGCTGAGGAGAGAGTTAAGATGGTGGAGTAGGAGGGGGATCCTGGGCTTGCCTTGTCCCTCAAACACAGCTAGATTAACAACAAATCATTCTGAACACCTAGGAAATCGATCTGAGGGTGAAAAGAACAATGTGCACAATTAGAGGGAGAGACTGCGGTAGGTACAAGGTGCAGAGACATAAATTAGGGGAGAGAAAAGCCGTGGTGCCACAGAGGAAAGAGAGCCCTTTTGCAAAGAGATGAGAGAGAGAGAAAGAGAGAGGGGGAGAGATAGCAGTGTGTTGGGTTTGTGTAAGAAAAACACTTCCCCAAAACCACTGACTGGGGATCAGGAGGATGGATCACAAGTTTTCACAAGCAGCAGAGCTCAAATTCTGAGCTTTTAGAAGTCTACACCATTCAGCAGAGTCGAGCTGGTGAGTGCAGTGGAGTTCCTGGGGAGAAGGAGGGCAGAGGCCTTGGAGCAAAGAGCATGGTGTAGGGATCCCTGGGCTGCACTGGGAGAGAACATTCCCCTTCCTGGAGTACATGTGGAACAGGGTATACTGCCTCTCCAAGGACAAAAGACTGATGGTCGCCATTTGAGTAACCGTTCAACAGCAAGGGACAGAAGCTCACACAGAGAGTAGATAACCTGGTTGCTGCTTTTCACTGTTTCACAATAAACTCTAAGCACGAGTGCAGCCATACAACTGCTTTGCTGGGACAAAACAGCACCAGATGCACCATGGCAAGTCTCTCCTCTGTGGGAGGGAAGCAGTTCCACACCCTGCAAGGGTCCTTTAAGATTTGGATTTCTGAATCCCAGTCACAGGCCAGAGACAAAATACAGGAGAACTGTGGCCCTAGGCATGCCAACAGCCTTGTCACAGACAGGGTGAGAGGAGGAATCTGACAGAAGCCAGGAACACAAGAGGGAAATTCTTCAATCTGTGAGAGATTCCTGTTAGTAGGTGCCAGGTCTCCACTCCGGAGACCAGAGAGCAGGGTGATGCCACTTTCTCACTACAAACCAGCATGGACAGACTTCAGTGAGCAACACAGCACCCACAGTGGAGGCTGGAGCCACTTACCCCAAACCCTTACCCTGCCACTCCACACCCCCCCCCCCACAATGTCCTGCAGATACATCTTTACTAGGGCAGGTGTGACTGTGCCCCAGTGTAGTGGGCCTCTCCCCCAGGGGACCAACCATCACAGGCTACCTGCAGTCACAACTCTATTGATCACAGAATGCTCCGAAATGTCGGCTTCAGATCAGGTGGAAATAGGACTAGGCTTTTTTTCCTCCCCGCTTTGGAATTAGGCTTATAGTTGTTTGTTTTTTCATTTCCTTTTCTCTTTTTTTGGACCAGGCTTTTTATTTTTTCTGTTTCTTTGAAATCAGGCTTATGGGGTTGTTTGCTTTTTTTTCTTTTTCTTTTCTCTTTTTCTCATTCAGACTTATTATTATTATTCAGGTTTATTTTAACAAACAAACAAAGCACACCTAATTAAAGGTCCAAACACTTCCCACTGCAAGCAAGGAGAAACTCTCCAGAGGACTGACCTGTGGGAAAGAGCAGCCAAAACACAATAGCAAAGTGCACACAGCATACACCAGAAACACTTCTGAAGTACCTGGCCCTGGACAGTGCATGACCTCTTCTTAATATAGCATTACTCTCAGGAGCAGGAAACATAACAAGCTTTCATAATATGTAAAAGACAGAAACATAGCCAAAATGACAAGATGGAAGAATTCTCCCCAAAAGAAATACCAAGAAGAAGTCACAGCCAGGGATTTACTCAAAACTGATATAAGCAAGATATCTGAACAAGAATTTAGAACAACAGTCATAAGAATACTAGCTGGGTAGTAGAAACCAGAGAAACGCTTCCTGCAGAGATCAAAGACTGAAAAACTAATTAGGCTGAAATTAAAAATGTTATAACTGAGATGCAACTGGATACAGTCACAATAAGGATTGAAGAAGCAGAGGAGAGAGTAAATGACATAGAAGATAAAAATTAAAGGGATACCTGGGTGGCTCAGTCAGGTAAGCATCCAACTGTTGATTTCAGCTCAGGTCATAATCTCCCAGTTTGTGCTTGAGCCCTGCATCAGGTTCAGTGCACAGTGTGGAGCCTGCTTGGGATTTTCCGTCTCCCTCTCTCTTCCCCTCTCTGCTCATGCTCTCTCTCTCTCTCTCAAAAGTAAATGAGTATTAAAAAATGAATGAATGAATGAATAAATAGAAAATTATGGAAAATAATGAAGCTGAAAAGAAAAAAGAAGAAAACTATCAGATCATGAAGGTAGATTTAGGGAACTCAATGACAAAATAAAGTGCAATAATATCAGTATCTTAGGAGTTCCAAAAGAAGATCAGGAAAAAGGGACAGAAGGTTTATTTGAACAAATTATAGCTGAGAACTTCCCTAACCTGGGAAAGGAAACAGGCATTTAAGTCCAAGAGGTATTCAATGTGCTAAATGGGAAAAATATGCACCCAGGAATCCTTTATCCAGCAAGGCTGTCATTCAGAATAGGAGAGAGAAAGAGTTGCCAAGATAAACAAAAAAGGAGTTCAGGAATACTAAACTAGCTCTGCAAGAAATATTAAAGGAGACCCTTCCAATGGGAAAGAGAAACCAAAAACAACAAACACTAGAAAAAAACAGAGACAATCTACAGGAACATTGACTTTACAGGTAATACAATAGCACTATATTCATATTTATCAATAATTATTCTGAATGTAAATGGACTAAATGCTCCAATAAAAAGATAATGGGCATCAGAATGGATTTTTAAAAAAGATCCATCAATGTGCTTCTTACAAGAGACATATTTTAGACCCAAAGAAACCTCCAGATTGAAAGTGAGGGGATGGAGAATGATTAATCATGCTAACAGACATTAAAATAAAACTGGAACAACCATACTTATATCAGACAAACTAGATTTTAAAACAAAGAATGTAATGAGAGATGAAGGGTACTGCAAAATAAAAGGGTCTACCAAAAAGATTTAACAATAATAAGTATTTATGCCCTCAACTTAGATAATCCAAATATATAAATAAATCAATTAATCACAACCATAAAAAAACTCATTGATAATATAATAATAGTAGGGGGCTTTAACACCCCACATACAGCAATGGACAGACCATCTAAGCAAAAGATCAACAAGGAAACAATGGCTTTAAATGACATACTAAAGCAGATGGACTTAACAGATACATACAGAGCATTTCATTCTAAAGCAGCAGAATACACATTCTTTTTGAACAGATATACCACAGATATACCAGCAATTATAAGAGAATGTTACAAAAAACTATATGCCAACATATTGGACAACTTGGAAGAAATGGATAAACTGTGAGAAACATTATTAAACTACCAACTAAAACAGGAAGAAACAGAAAATTTGAGCAGACTGATAACCAGCAAAGAAACTGAATCAGTAATCAAAAAACTCTCAACAAACAAAAGTCCTAGACCAGAAAGCTTCACAGGCAAATTCTACCAAACATTGAAAGAAAAGTTAATACCAATTCTTTTCAAACTATTCCAAGAAAAAAAAAAAAAGGAAGGAAAACTTCCAAACTCATTCTATGAGTCCAGCATTACCCTAATACCAAATAAAGGCACCACTGAAAAAGAGACCAACATCCTGGATGTTCACATGATGCAAAAATCCCCAACAAAATTCTAGCAAACCAAATCCAACAACACATTAAAAGAATCCTTCAAAAAAAAAAAAAAAAGAAAGAAAGAAAAGAAAAAAAGAATCCTTCAACACAATCAAGTGGGATTTATTCCTGGGCTGCAAAGGTGGTTCAATACTTGCAAATCAATCAATGTGATACATCACATTAATAAAAGAAAGGATAAGAACCATATGATCCTTTCAGAAGATGAAGAAAAGCATTTGACAAAGCATAACATCCATTCATGAGAAAAACTCTCAACAAAGTAGGTTTAGAGGGAACACATCTCAACATAATAAAGGCCATCTATGAAAAACCAACAGCTAATATCATCCTTAATGGGGAAAAATTGAGAGTTTTCCCTCTACGGTCAGAATAAGAAGGGATGTCCACTCTCACCACTATTATTTAACATAGTATTGGAAGTCCTAGCCATAGCAATAAGAGAAGGAAATAAAAGAGATCCAAATTATCAAGGAAGAAGTGAAACTTGCACTATTTGAAGATGACATGATACTCTATATAGAAAACCTGAAAGACTCCACCAAAAAATTGCTAGTAATGACACACAAATTCAGTAAAGTTGTGGGATACAAAATCAACATACAGAAATCTGTTGCATTTCTATACAGCAATAATGAAGTAACAGAAAGAGAAATTAAGGAACAATCCCATTTACAACTGCACCAAAAACAGAAGATACCTAGGCATAAACCTAATGAAAGAGGTTACAGACTTGTATTCTGAAAACTATAAAATAGTGATGAAAGAAATTAAAGACGACACAAAGAAATGGAAAGACATTCCATACTCATGGATTAGAAGAAGAAATATTGTTAAAATGTCTATACTACCCAAAGCAATCTACACATTTCATGCAATCCCTATCAAAATATCACTAGCATTTTTCACAGAGCTGGAAGCAACAATCCTAAAATTTGTATGGAACCACAAAAGACCCCAAACAGCCAAAGCAATCTTGAAAAGGAAAAGCAAAGTGAGAGGTATCACAATTCCAGATTTCAAGTTACATTACAAAGCTGTAATATAATCAAAACAGTATGGTACTGGCAGTAAGACAGACATATAGATCAAGAGAATATTATAGAAAACCCAGAAATGAACCCACAAATGTATGGTCAATTAGTCGTACTGGAAGTAAGATAGACACATAGGTCAAGAGAACAGAATAGAAAACCCAGAAATAAACCTACAAATATATGGTCACTTAATCTTAAAAAAATTTTTTTTAACATTTATTCATTTTTGAGAGACAGAGTGCAAACAGGGGTGGGGCAGAGAGAGAGGTAGACACAAAATCCAAAGCAGGCTCCAGGCTCTGAGATGTCAGCACAGAGCCCAACATGGGGCTCGAACTCACAAACTGTGAGATCATGACCTGAGCCAAAGTCAGAGGCTTACCTGAGCCACCCAGGTGCCCCTATGGTCAATTAATCTTAAAGCATGAAGGAATATCTAATGAAAAGACAGTCTTATCAACAAATGATGATGGGAAAACTGGACACTTCATGCAAAAGAATGAAACTAGACCATTTTCTTACACCATACACAAAAATAAATTCAAAATGTATTAAAGATCTAAATGTGAGACCTGAAACCATAAAAATCCTAGTAGAGAACATAAAAATCTGAGAAGAGAACCTTGGATTGAAGTATCCTCTTTGACATGGGCCATCGTAACTTCTTTCTAGACATGTCTTCTGTGGAAAGGGAAGCAAAAGCAAAAATAAACTATTGGGACTACATCAAAGTAAAGTTTCCACACAGCAAAGGAACCAATCAACAAAACTAAAAGGCAATCTATGGAATGGGAAAAGATATTTGCAAATAACATATCTGATAAAGGGTTATCCAAAATATATAAAGAACTTATAAAACTCTGGGCACCTGGCTGGCTCAGTCAGACCATGCGACTCGATTTTGGGGTTTTGGGTTTGAGCCCCATATTGGGTGTAGAGATTACTTAAAAATAAAATCTTTTTTCTTTTTCTTTTGTTTTTTTAATGTTTATTCATTTTTGAGACAGAGAGAGACAGAGCATGAATGGGGGAAGGTCAGAGAGAGAGACACAGAATCCGAAACAGGCTCCAGGCTCTGAACTGTCAGCACAGAGCCCGACGCGGGGCTCGAACTCATGGACCACGAGATCATGACCTGAGCCGAAGTCGGCCGCTTAACCGACTGAGCCACCCAGGCGCCCCAGAAATAAAATCTTTTTTAAAAAAGTACTTATAAAACTGAACACCCAGAAAGCAAACAATCCAATTTAAAAATTGGCAGAAGACATGAACAGACATTTCTCCAAAGACATACAGATTGCCAACAGACACATGAAAAGATGTTCATCATCATTTACCTACCATCAGGGAAATGCAAGTCAAATCCATAATAAGATATTACCTTACACCCATCGGATGGCTAAAATCAACAACACAAGAAACAACAGGGTTTGGTGAGGATGTGGAGAAAAAGGAACACTTGTGCACTATTGGTGACAATGCAAACAAGTGCAGCTACTGTAGAAAACAGTATGAAGGTTCCTCAAAATGTTAGAACTGCTCTATGATCCAGCAATCACACTACCAGGTATTTACCCAAAGAATACAAAAACACTAATTCAAAGGGGTATATGCACCCCTATGTTTGTAGCAGCACTATTTACAATAGCCAATATATGGAAGAAGCCCATGTGTCAATCAATAGATGAATGGATAAAGAAGATGTCATACACACACACACACACACACACACACACACACACACACACATACAATGGAGTCTTATTCAGTCATCAAAAGGAATGAAATCTTGCCATTTGTAACAACATGAATGGAGCAAAAGAGTATAATGCTAAGTGAAATAAGCCAGTCAGAGAAAGACAAATACCATATGATTTCACTCAGATGTGGAATTAAAGAAACAAAACAAACAAGCAAAGTGGAAAAAAAAAAAGAGAAAGACAAAACAAGAAACAGACTCCTTTAAAAAAAATTTTTTAACGTTTATTTTTAAGAGAGGCAGAGCACGAGCAGGGTAGGGGCAGAGAAAGAGGGAGACACAGAATCCAAAGCAGGCTCCAGGCTCTGAGCTGTCAGCACAGAGACCAACCCAGGGCTTGAACTAACGAACCATGAGGTCAAGTCGGACGTATAACCAACTGAGCTATCCAGGTGCTCCAAGAAATAGACTCTTAATTATAGAGACCATACTGATGCTTATTGGAGAGGAGGCAGGTGGGGGATGGGTGAATAGTTGATGGGGATTGAAGAATGCACTTGTGATGAGTACCAAGTGATGTATGAAATCGTTGAATTACTGTATCGTACACCTGAAACTAATATAACAGTGTAGGTTCAGTTACTGAAATTAAAATTAAAACAGAACACACACACACACACACACACACAATTAAACTTCATCAAAACTAAAATTTTCTGTCCTTCCAAAGGCACCCTTAAGAAAATGAAAAGGCAAGCCACAGAGAAAGATTTGCAATTCCTTTATCTGACAAAGGACTTGTATCCAGGATATACGTACAAACTAACAATCAATAACAAAAAGACACAATCCAATAAAACATAGGCAAAGCTCTTTAAAAGACACCTCATTAAAAAACATATACAAATGGACAATAAACTCATTAAATGAAACTACCAAGAAAAAGAGAATGAAAATCACAGGATACCACTGTACACTTACCAGAAAGGTTAAAATTTAAATATATGACAACACTAAATGTTGAAGAGGATATGGAACACCTAAAACCCTCATATATTGCTAATGAGAATGTAAAATGGTACAATTAGAGTGGGAAAAATGTTTAGTAATGTCTTAAATTTACTTACATACCTACTATATGATCCAGCACTATTATTCCAAGGTATTTCACGAAAGAAATGAAAACATTATGTTTTAAAAAGAATTATATGAGACTTGTCATTGCTCCTTTATTCAAACTGCAAAACTTTGGAAACAACCAAAATGTTCATCAACAAGAGAATAAATGAGCAAATTATGGTATATTCAAACAATGGAACACTATTCAGCAATATAATAAATGTACTATTGATAATAGCATAATGAATCTTCAACCATGCTGAGCCAAAAAATAAAATAGACGTAAGAAAGTACATACTATATAATTCCACTTAAATGAAGTTCAAAAATAGGCAAAACTAATTCATTCTATGCAGATAGGTATCAGAAGATTGGGTACTCTGCTGTGGTGTGGGGAGCACAGAATATAAAAAAGACATGAGGGAACATTCTAGGGCTACAGCCATAATCAATTTCTTTACTAGGGTGTTAGATACACACATATATTTATTTGTCAAATAACCCTAACCCTAACCTAACCCTAACCCTAAACTCACCAAACTGTACCCTTAAGATTTGTGCAGCTTATTCTATGTAATTATACTCTAATGTTTTTAAAAAAGAAACAGTTTATAAGCAATACATAAACTTCTAGGTTAGCCCACACAATGGTGACCATAATGCAATAACTGCTATGGTAGTTTCTCAGTTTCTCCAGGAAATGACATTGTGTTTCAAGAGGAAAATTAATCTGGTATATATTAACACATTCTCCTTCCTCATCATACTCCCCCAGAAAGCTCAATGCAATACTTGTATTCTATTTTCTTACTGTGTCCATCTATCACGTATTTACTAGAATCATCATGTACACAATCCTTAGTGAATACGAAGACTTAAAAAGTCTCCCAAGGGATGGTTTCTGCCCTTAAAGAGCATCCACTTCCTCCTTGCTGTAACTGCAGAGCTTTCTCTCCCATTTTTTTCCTCACAGAGATGGAGGCTGCCCCCAACCCACCCTGAGGGCAGAGAAGCCAAGGTGACTGATTCTTGCTTTCATGACAGGTAGATGTCAGATATTTATAGCTGTACTAGTGTGCTCTGTTTATGTGAACAGAACA
>NW_026057582.1:116206367-116270129 GCF_023721935.1 Panthera uncia
GAGAGAGAGAGAGAGAGAGAGAGAGAGAGAGCACGAGATGGGGAGGGGCAGAAAGACAGGGAGACAGAGAATCCCAAGCAGCCTCTGAGCTGCCAGTGCATAGCCTGATGGGAGGCTCAAACTCAAGAACAGTGAGATATGACCTGAACCCAAATCAAGAGTCAGAGACCTAACCAACTGAGCCACCCAGGTGCCCCTTACATAATTTAAAATCCAGATTTCATTCAGATTTCTCCCATTGTCCTTCAAACAGCCTTGTCATACAAATTGTCAAAAATATCCAAGCCAAGACTCTGCTTTTATATTTGGTCTCTTAAATTGCTTAACTAGCTCTTAATTCTCTTTTCATCTAACTGAGACCATTTCTTCACACCATTGACTTGTAGATGAGACTAATTCAAATTATTTTCTTTTGATGTCTTTAGCAAGTTTCTCTATTTCCTGTGTTTCTGATTGCTCAAAGGTTATAAGATCCCAAAGATGTGGTTTAATGAAAACTTTAAAAAAAACTATAATGTATCATAGTGATATTGTGCATTTAATATTGTGTCAGAAGACTCAAAATATCTAGTTGACCCTTCATAAGTGGTGCTAAGAGTGGCCACTGAATTAGGATGATGTCAGTAGGAATGCTCTGCTCCTCATTAACCATTCACAAAATGGTTTAGCAGGAGTTGCCTGAGTCAATGTAATTAGGATTTATAAAACACTGATTCCTTAAGTATGCAATTACTTCTACATTTATTACCTGGCTTATTCTGGGAAGTATATAATAAGAATAGATGGGGATATGCTGCAGGAGCAAACAACTCTTGAATCCTGATGACTAAAAAAAATGTTTTCTTCTTGGTCAAGCTCTATGTCAAATACTGTTTAGTAGTGAGACCTCTGCTTTCACAATCACTGAGGGACTCAGGTTGATGGAGGCTCAAATTCAACACCTGCTCCCATTATTGTCATGAAGAAGAGAATGCTGGAATGTCTCACATTAGCAACTTACTGCTCCAGGCTGGAAGTGACACACATTACTTCTATCCATGACCCACTGGCACTACCTCACTTCAAGGAGAAATACAATCTTCTGATGTTCTTGGAAAAAGGGGGACTACTGCTGGCACTAACACTGGTTATTGAACACTTACTCTTTGCCTGCCACCTAGTATACATTGTCTCCAACTGGCTGTACATTCCAGGAGGTAAGTAGTTATATCCCTATTCCATAGACAAAGAAAGTGAGGTTAAAGATTTCTACAAGGTCACCTAGAAAGTATCAAAGTCATAATTCAAATCCAGGTCTTTGTGACTCTACAGCTCATGGAGGGATCTTTTGGTGGGGTAGTGGGATGAAAGTATCTTCATTTATTTTGTCTTGGAGTTTGGGGTCTTCTTAGGCTCTGGTTGACCCTAAGGATAACTGGAGTTAGGGTGAGGCCAAGGAAAATGATGATGAAGATGATGACAATGATGGTGATGATGATGATGGTGATGATGATTATGACATATATTGAGATGTTACCAGGCATTTATTAAGTGTGTTGCATCAAGTACTTCAATCTTCGAAGTAGCTCTATGAGGTAAATACTTTTATTATCTTCATTTTAAAATGAGGCTAAATAACTTGCCAAAACTCACATAGCTAGTAAGTGGCAGAAGTGAGACTTGACACAGGCAATCTGACTGTGAAGTTTTTCCTCTTGATGACTACAAACCTAATCAATCAGTCAGGCCTGGTCTTGCCTTAGACTTTACTAAGAGATAAAGGAATTTTGACAGCTGTGTTATAAGTTCTTACCCAGTTCGTACATTTTATTTGAAAATGTATCAATCCTATAGCTTCTGCAAAAGGACTGGGTCCAAGAAGGTATTTTTCACTACATGACTCACCTCCTAGCTCTGGTGACTGACACTAAGGATGGAGACTTTCCTCAAGAAAGAGGGACCCTCCATAGCCTGGCAATAGCCAAGGAGATTTTTTTCTCTTGGGAATCAGGAGTTGGGGCATGGAGTCAGGTAGATAGTGGTGGGACTTTGAGCCATGTACAAATGAAAGCCAGACAGATTTCGGAGGAAATATCATTTTAAGTAGAGAGAATGGCAAGTGCAAAGGTCCTGAGACAGAAACATGTTAGACATGTTGGAGAAGTAGCAAGAAGACCAATGTATTTGGAATGAAGTGGGTGAAGAGGGAAGCAGAAGTAACTAAGAACAGAGAAGGAGCCAGGAATAGATCAGGCAAAACCTGTAGTAATGGCCTTGGATATTATTTAACATATGATGAGAAGATATTAGAGAATTTTGGTCATGGAGAGAGATAATCTGAAACATATTTGAAAAGTATCATATTGGTTACTGGGTGAAGAATGGATGATAGAGCACAATAATGGAATCAGGGGGTGCAGTTACAAGGCTCTTGCATAGATGCAGGTGAGAGATGAAGGTGTTTTGGTTCACATTATTGTAGAGGTGATGGGAAGCGGTCTAATAAAAGATAGAGCCATAGAGTTTGTTCTTGGATTGGATGCTGGATGTAAGAGAAAGAAAGGAGTCAAGGATGATTGCGAAGGTTTTGGCCTGAGTAATTGGGTGCATGGTGATCTATTTATGGAGAGGAATAGGGTATGTGGAAGGGAGATCCTACATTCAGCTTTGGACATGTAAAATTTGAGGTACATTTTATTCTTCCAAGTTGGATGTGAGACTATGAAATTTAGAACTGGAAATCTATATATTTTAGATCCTCACTTCTGAGATACACATTTTCTGTATATTATTATCTCTGAAACCAGGATATATCCCATTATCATTGGCTGTCAGACAAGTGGCATTTGTGATTTAGCTATGACATCTTCTTTTGACACCTGTTAGTAAGATCAAGAAAATAACGGCATCAATACATCTTTGATTTAATGAAAGATGTCAAACCTGGGGGTATTGGTGTACTGAAAGCCATGAGATTAGCTGACACTATTCAGGAAGTGTTGATAAAAAAGAGAGCTGAGGAATAAGCTTGGGTCATTCTGTTATAGCAAAGTCAGGAAAATAAGGAGCCCGATGAGGGATTTCCAGTCACATAGAGGAAACTGGGAAAATGTGAAGAAAAGATATCCATTATGAAGTCATGAGCAAATGTGAACAAACTACTAGGAGCTTACATATGGTGAGGATTGATTACATGAGATTTAGCCAAGTGAATATCATTGGTAACCTCTGTAAGAATATTCTGGTGGAGTGGTAGGAACAAAGCCTGACTGTTGTGGTTTAAGTAAGAGTGAGGTGAAGTAGAAGTATAAAGTAGGGACCATTTGAAAAGGAATTTTGCTATTAAAAAAAAACAACAGAAAAAGGAGATATATTCTGGAAGGATATGTGGAATTGAAAGGAAGGTCTTTCTTTATTTTTTGAGATGAGAGGAGGGGAAGGGGGAGAGGGAGAGAATCTTAAGCAGGCTCCCTACCCAATGTGAAGTCCAACATGGGGCTCTACCTCACGACTCTGAGATCATGACCTGAGCTGAAATCAAGAGTTGGATGCTTAACTGAGCCACCCAGGCACCCACAAAGGAAGGTCTTTAAAGCTAGGATCCCATGCATATTTATCAGTTGATAGGACAGATGCAGCAGTGAAGGAGACATTCAGGGAAGAGTGAAGGTGAGGTGAGGCAGCGACTAATACCTAAGTGGAGTCATCGATATGTGAGGGGGTGGACCAAGAGTACTAGTAGGGGGATTGTCTACCCACAAGATATGGAAGCTTTATCCACAGTAATAGAATGAAAAGGAAAAACTACATAGTTATGGTGAAAATTTTCATGATGAGAACAGTTTTATTAGGGTGCTTCTGGCTTTAATAATATCTGCTTGTTAATTATTTCTAACTTTAATAAGTCTGGAGGTGGATGGACACAAGACTGGGTCAATCAATGGTGCATATATGATTTCCAGGACCTCCTTTTATCCATCCACTCTGTTGTCCCCAGCTGGCTGGCTTTTCTTCCTTAGGCCTGTTGTATCCTTGGTACCAGATGGTTGTGTGGCACTAGGGAAAAGGAAAGGTCTGTGGAGTAGATATTCAATTGTGTGCCTCAGGAGTTCAGGCACATAGTAATTACATGAAGCGGATTCACCTAGCATTCAGGTTTGCCAGGCAAGTACAATGGAGAGAAAGAGGAATAAATGATTAGAAATTATGGACAAGCAATATCATGGACTGCAAAACTGAACTTGGCAAAAAAGAAAAGTGAGGATGTGAGTCAAGACTTCTAAAAAATTAAAAAAAAAAAAAAAAGGGGCGCCTGGGTGGCTTGGTCGGTTAAGCGTCTGACTTCGGCTCAGGTCATGATCTCACGGTCCGTGAGTTCGAGCCCCGCGTCGGGCTCTGTGCTGACAGCTCAGAGCCTGGAGCCTGTTTCAGATTCTGTGTCTCCCTCTCTCTCTGCCCGTTCCCTGTTCATACTCTGTCTCTCTCTGTCTCAAAAATAAATAAACGTTAAAAAAAATTAAAAAAAAAAGACTTCTAGAGGGGTTGAAGATTGTTTGCGTAATTACTAGAGGAAGTGAACTGGAAAGATAAGATGCAGTGATCAAAGAGTCAGAGGCTCACAACTGTGATCTTCTAAATGATTTCATGAATGGAACAGATCATGGTGGTGAGTAGCTCAGGAGCAGCAGGAAACAGGATGGTTAAAAGTAAGGCCATGAGGAAGTAGAGGCAGGAGCACTGAGTGGGTGACTCCTGTGCTAGGAAAAGCCCTGACAATGGAGCCAGTGATCAGTGGTAAAAAGGTCATAAGTGGAGTGGTTTAAATCTTCAATGAACATGAAAAGTGATGGATAGTACCATGGATTGTTGCAATCAGGAGGGTGGTATAATCCGGTATCAAGTGTTTCAAAGAAGTTCAGTTTTGTCTTGTTCTTAAGTGAAGCAGGAGGAATAATGGTCTAAAAGTGTCAGGGATCTACTTCTTGCCCTAAGATGTATGAATGTGGAAGAATAAAAAGCCACTGCTTTCCACAAGGACTATAGGTTTTTCATTAGAACAGGACTATGATGAGAATAGGCCTGTAAGTTCCACAGGGTTCAGGGGTAGGGGTGTGGGAATAGATGAGAAATAGGTACCTAAAGATAAGACTATGGAAAGAAATGAGATTAGGAATAAACAAAGCTTTAAATTTACTCATCTTTTTTTGGGTTGTCATCTGTGCTTTTGGTGCCATAATTAAGAAATCATTGCTAAATTCAATGTCATAAAACTTTCCCCCTATGTATTTTTCTAAGAGTTTTATACTTGTAGGTCTTATGTTTAAGTTTGATTCATTTTGAGTCAATTTTTATATATGGTGTAAGGTAAGGGTCCAACTTCATTCTTTTGCATGTGGAAATCCAGTTTCCCCAGCACCGTTTATTGAAAAGACCAACCTTTCACCATTGAATCATCTTAGCACCCTTGTTAGAAATCAATTAACCAGATATGTGAGTGTTTATTTCTGGGTTCTGCGTTTTATTCCATTGATCTACGTGTCTATCCTTGTGGAAGTACCACGCTATTTTGTTTACTGTAGTTTTGTAAGTTTTGTTATCAGGAAATATGAGTCCTCCAACTTTGTTCTTTTCAAGATTGTTTTGGTTTGTATATAGGTTTTCATAGGTGTTCATTAGTAGGTTGAGGAGTTCCCTTCTCTTCCTAGTTTGCTCAGAGTTTTTATGAGATGTTAATTTTTGTCAAAGCATTTTCTGCATCTATTGGGATGATCTCATGATGAATTACACTTAGCTCTGAATGTTAAACCAACCTTGAATTCATGGGATAAATCCCAGTTATGCTGTATAATCCTTTCTAATGTTGCTGGAATCCATTTACAAAAACCTTGGCTAAGAATTATTATACCTAATGTTTATGAAGGATTTTGGTTTTAAGTTTCTTCCAATGTCTTTTTCTGGTTTTGTTATCAGGGTAATACTGTGGGTATCGAATGAAAATTTTTCCTCCTCTTCAATTTTTTGGGAGAGTTTATGTAGAATTGTTTCTACTTCTTTATTAAATATCTAGCAGAACCAGAATCTATCAATGAAACAATCGGGGCCTGGAGATTTCTATTTTGGAAGGTTTTTAAACTGTGAATTCAATGTTGAAAATAGGTATAGTCCTGTTCAGGTTATCTATTTTGTTTTGGCAGCGTATAACTTTCGTGGAATTAGTCCATTTCATATAAATTGTCAAATTTGTATGTATAGAATTTTCCTAGTATTTTCTTACTTTCATTTTTGAAGATTTTATTTTTAAGTAATCTCTACACTCAGCATGGGGCTCGAACTTACAACTCCAAGATCAAGAGTCACATGTTCTACTGACTGAGCCAACTAGGTACCCCTACCTTACTATCCTGTTGGAAGTCTGTGGGGTCTTTACTGGTATCTTCTCTTGTATTCCTGATATTGGTAACCTGTATGTTTTCTCTCTTTCTCTCTCTCTCTTTATTGGCAGTCTTATAGATATTTATCTTTTATCTTTTCAAAGGAACAACTTTTAGTTTCAATTACTTTCTCTGTTGTTTTTCTATTTTCAATTTAATTTATTTCTACTCCTGTATTATTTCCTCCTTCCTCCTGTTTTGGATGTATATTGCTTTTCTTTTCCTAGTTTCTTGAAGTGTAAGTTTAGATCCTTGATTTTAGACCTTTCTTCTTTTCTAAGAAAAGCAGCTAATGTTATAAATTTCACATTCATCACTGTTTTAGCTACATCCCACAAATTGTGATGTTATATTTTAATTTTTATTCAATTCAAACAGTTGTATTTCCCTTGAGATTTCTTCTTTGACCTGTGGATTACTTAGAAGTATATTGTTTAATTCCCAAGTGTTTGGAGATCTTCATATTATCTTTCACCGATTTGTAGTTTAATTCTATTATGGTTAGAGAACATACTTTGTAGGAATTCAATTATTTAAAAAAGTTTAAAGATATGTTTTTTGGCCACTGGTTCAGTGGTACTGATTCCCTTCTCCGATTCCCCTGCTCCTTGAATTCTGCCTAGGATATTAGTTGCTTTCAGTGGGACAGCAGGAGGCTCTTACAGACTCAAGACAGCCTCCCGCGCTGTGTTCTCACCTGTACAGGTGCCCACGGCACACACCCTTGCAGCTCGGTGCAACCCAATCTCCGTAAGCCCTACCACGCCCACAGGTGGTTCAGAACTCAGTGCTGAGCCGGGGACAGGAGTGTGTGCGTGCAGCGGAAATCCCGCCCCCCGGCGCCTGCGGTTGGCCCTGACCGCGAGGGGTGAACCCCTAGGAGGAAGATGAGCAGGGTTGAAGGAAGCAGGAGAGATGGGAGGAAGGGCGAGTGGGCTCCTGTTTTCCATTGGCTGGGCCTGCCTCGTAGACTCTCTGTGATTGGCTGGGCGCGGGGGCGGTAGTCCCGTGTCGGCCCGCCCCTCCGGTCGAAAGAGGCATAGGGATCACCAGCGCCGGCGGAGCCAGAGGCTTCTTGGAGGCTGTGTCCGCACGCCGCCGAAGTCTGGCGGCAGGGCCTTAGCGCGTCAGGTCCTCGTCCCCGGGGGCGGCGAGGGCGGCGAGCCGCTGGGGCGGCGCGGGTCGGGACCCAGGGCACCGTCGAGCTAGGGCGCGGCGGGCGTTGGCGCGGCTGCCGGACCTGGGCCTGCGCGGACCGCCCGCGGAGCGCGTCTTGGGCTGTCTTTCCATTTCAAAGTGATTATTCTTTTGGATTTTTCTGCAGACGTGACTTTTGATTAATTTGTTTCACGCACCACTTACTGGTACGGAATAAGGCAGATGCATGCTACTGTCATTTGTCGTTGAAATGTGGGCTTCCTGTCTTTCCTGTGTTTACCTTTTGGATTTAAGGGAAGGGGATGACATTGTGATTTGGTCTCCTGTGACCGTCCATTCTCAATGTCTTGACGACGTAGTACAGAAACCAGGCGGATTCCGTGTGTGGCTTTTACCTATATTGGAAGTAGGCTTTTTCGTTCCTCCTCCTCCTTCCTGTCTCTCCATCTTTCTCTTCCTTTCTCTTCCTTTCCCTTCCTTTCCTTCCCCTCCCCCAACGGTTCTCTTCTCCCATCTTTCTCTGTGTGTGTGTGTGTGTGTGTGTGTGTGTTTTCCCGCATTAAACCTTGTGGGAGGGTCTTTGTACAATTCTGAAAAGCTTTAGGTGTTCCAACATTTATATTTTACTTGCAGGACTAACAACTGGGAGGAAGCTGGAGGAAAGATGCCCTCTGATTCTTTCTGTTTGGCTGCCCAGACTCGACTTGACTCCAAATGGTTGAAAACAGATATACAGGTGGGGTGTCCACATGCCTTTTTCTTAGTGTGTTTCTGCCTCCATATTTAATTTTCTGTTTAAAGCTTTATATGGGATAAGTAAGAGGATGCAGATCAGATCTCGCCATGGTAGAGAAGCAGGTTTATTTCCTATAATTTAAAATGTACTTTTATTGTATCAGTTTTTATAGACTGTGGCTACATTTTAATTGAAGTTATGTGTAAGTGCAAGAAACTTGAGATCTGATTATGCAAACATTTTTCCTATTACTATTTTTAACAGGTCTGTGTTATTCTTAAGTATACCTTGGTGATATTTAGTGATAGTTTTTGAGATGTTCAGATAGGAGGGGAAGTGACATGTAGTAATTTATTATGTCCTGCAGAGACTCACAGGACCCTGTGTTTGTGTTCCTGGAGAGACAAGAGTTCATTTGAGCTGTTTATTTAGTATTTGTGAGTGGTCGTATTAATAGGAAGTGCTCAGGTTTTCACATAAAGAATGTGTGGAAACAAAATGTTGGCCTTAGACTTTCTAATGTTTTGATTTAATAATGTAATTGCAAGCTTGTCCAGACATTGTCAAATAAATAATAGCGGTAATGTTTCTGTAGACTTTTTTTTTTTTTTTGCCACAAGTTAGTTTTCTTTGTAAATGGTTTGTAAAAACCATTGTTAACTTTTGTTAACTCCATATTAACAGGAAAAAGAAGTGTCTGAAATATTTTGTAGTATATGTGGGTTTTCTTTCTCTTTCCTGAGGTTAACTGTTTTAAATATTTATCAAGTAATCTACCTTTTTCAGTATGATCTTGCACAGTTAATCAAGAGTCATATATTCTGTAAGCACTTGATCATAGATACTTGAAATATTATTGCCCTTCCTTTTTTTTTTTTCTTTTAAAATTTTTATTTAAATTCTAGTTAGTTAACATACAGTGCAGCATAGGTTTTAGGAGTAGAATTCAGTGATTCATCACTTACATACAACATCCAGTGCTCATCATAACAAATGTCTTCCTTAGTACCCATCACCTATCTAGCCCATCCCCCACCGACCTCCCTCCCCTCAGTTCTCTATCTTTAACAGTCTTTTATGGTTTGTTTCTCTTTTTCTCTTTTTATTCCCCCCCCATATGTTCATTTGTTTTGTTTTTTAAACTCCACATGAGTGAAATCATGTGGTATTTGTTTTTCTCTGACTTATTTTGCTTAACATAATAACACTCTACCTCTATCCACGTCACTGTGCAAGATTTCTTTCTTTATGATGGCTTAGTAATATTCCACTGTGTATTATGTATTTGTGTGTGTGTATATACACACACACACACACACACACATAACATAGATGTATACGTACATATATATACACTACCACATTTTCTTTATCTATTTTGTATTCATCAGTCAGGGACATTAGGGCTATCTCCATAATGTGGCTATTGTTGATAATGCTGCTATAAACAATGGGGTGCATGTACCCCTTTGAATCTGTTTTTGTATTCTTTGGGTAAATACCTATTAGTGCAGATGCTGGATTGTAGGATAGTTCTATTTTTAACATTTTGAGAAATCTCCATGCTATTTTCCAGAGTGGCTGCACCAGTTTGCATTCCCACCAACAGTTATTGCCCTTTCTTAGTTTTTTTTTTTCTTAAGTGTTGAGTCTCAAGTCATGATCTCATGGTTTGTGGGATTGAGCCTTGTGTTGGGCTCTGTGCTGGCAGCACAGAGGCTGCTTGGGGTTCTTCTTTCCCTCTCTCTCTGCCCTTCTCCCGCTCACATGTGCTCTCTTCTCTCTCAAAAATAAATAAATAAACATTAAAAAAAAAGTGTTGAGGCCTAGTAGGTATGAGAGCCAAGTGCTTAGAACTATGTTGTGGATTTTGGGATTGTTATTAATGGTATAATGTTAGATTAAAGCACAAAGAATTGGGTTATGAATTGGCATAGTAGTGACTCTTTTGGTTTGTTATTGTTTAAACGTTGCCTTTTATTTGGCAATTACTGTTCATTTTCTTTTGTTATTTTTTTAAAAAGTGGGGTTGTGGGAGGTAAGATGAGTAATTTCTTATTTCTGAAATCTTGAGATTCAGGGAAACTGATTTTAAGGCTTGTTTTTTAAATTAGTGTTTTTGTATTTTGCAAAACTTGTTGAAGTAAAGAACTTTATCTCATGAAGTTTTTCTTTTCTTTTTAATCAGTATTGAATAACTGCTTAATATGAGTTTTAACATCTTTTTTTTTTTTTTTTAATTTTTTTTTTCAACATTTTTAATTTATTTTTGGGACAGAGAGAGACAGAGCATGAACGGGGGAGGGGCAGAGAGAGAGGGAGACACAGAATCGGAAACAGGCTCCAGGCTCCGAGCCATCAGCCCAGAGCCCGACGCGGGGCTCGAACTCAAGGACCGCGAGATCGTGACCTGGCTGAAGTCGGACGCTTAACCGACTGCGCCACCCAGGCGCCCCGAGTTTTAACATCTTGATCTAAAACCAGTTTAATGCTGAGTTTAGTGCCTATGATGATTCAGGCAGATATGCTTAAAAAGAAACACTGCTTATGCTTTAGAGTGCTTACTATTTTCCTTTTGATTTAATGTAACATACGGTACTTGGCCCTTCATAGACATTTCAAATATTAGTCAAAGTCATGCAAACTTATCCCAGGAGTAAGTGAAGAGATCTATGTTTTGGAGAGTGCACCAGAGGGAAAATGTGTTTTAGGTATTGAAGCCACTTAATATCATGAAAAAGGTGATCGTGGACCTTGGTTATATATAGTTTCTCAAGCATTGCTTATTATATGTGAGGAATAAATGTCGTTTTACCCTAAGAAATGACTTAGACATAGTTTCACTCTTTGGAATCCTTCCCGCAGACACATTGCAGATGCAAGCCTTGTACCGATAGGTTTTACCCTCTCTACCAACTGGAGTGGGAAGTGCCCCATTTCTTAGGTAGAGCTTTTGTATTGGGAACAAAATTGATAACTGGTTAATTAATATTATGTGGGGTAGAAACATATGTTTCTTAACCATAGGATTTAGCAAATCTATTTTCTACAGCTGTTTTTGTTTGAAATGTCCTTGAGGTTTTTAGCAACTTTAGAAAAGAAAAATTTTTAAAGGCTATGGAAACTTTTAATATGTGTATATTATGAAAAGCATGGACACTGATCCTAGACTTTCTTGTTAAATGTGTCAGGCCTAGGGTGTTGCAACGAGCTGCCCCTAATGGAGTGACAATTGTATGGCAGGCGTATATCTGGCTTTTACATATATAATGCTTTTTACGTTTCCTTAAAATTTTTTTTTTAATGTTTATTTATTTTTGAGAGAGAGACACATACAGAGTGTGAGCAGGGGAGGGGCAGAGAGAGAGGGAGACATAGAATGTGAAGCAGGCTCTAGGCTCTGAGCTGTCAGCACAGAGCCGGACATAGGCCCGAACTCACTAACCACGAGGTCATGACCTGAGCCGAAGTCGGACGCTTAACTGAGCCACCCAGGCACTCCTGCTTTTTATGTTTTTGATACTCTTCTTTTTTTTTTCTTTTAGAATTAAAAAAAATTTTTTTTTAACATTTTATTTATTTTTGAGAGATAGAGCCCAAGTAGGGGAGGGGCAGAGAGAGACACACACACAAAATCTGAAGCAGGCTCCAGGCTCTAAGCTGTCAGTACAGAGCCTGATGCAGAGCTTGAACCCACAAACCACGAGATCATGACCTGAGCTGAAGTTGGATGCTTAACCAACTGAGCTAGCCGGGTGCCCCTTCAATACTCTTTTCTGCTTGTTGTGTGGAGTACTTTGAATCGGCAGTTCTTCACAACTCTCTTGAAGAGTCAATAAAATACAGAGCTAAGAGATGTTATCTACATAATCACTACCGTTACCATTTTTTATATTTGAAGTAAAAGTCCTGTTTGATGTGATTGGTAGTTTCTCAGTGAACTGAAAAGTCAATTAAGCAAAGGAACTATAAAAAATAGTTTTTTTTAAAGGTATATGATACCTTAAAACCTTTTTATTCTTTTTTTTTTTTTTTCTTAAATTTGATTCAAGAGATAGCAAAAGGGGGAGGGGTAGAGAAAGCAAGAGGGAGAGAGAGAATCTCAAGCAGGCTCTACACTATCAGTGCAGAGCCCTATGCAGGGCTCCATCCTATGAACCCGGAGATGATGACCTGAGCTGATATCAAGAGTTGGATGCCTAACTGACTGAGACACCCAGGTGCTCCAAGAGCTTTTTATTCTTAAATCATATATGCACATTTATTTGCTAGTCTTGATGTAAGGCTAAGGGTATGTCTTTGAGCATGGTCCAAGAATGGTATTATCCTTTTCTTGCATAATCTGTACTCAGATTAATCTCCTTACAGTTTCTATTTTTGGGTTCTTTGAAGTAGAGCATGAAATTAGATATGTATGATGCAATTTTTTTTTTAACTTTTTATTTCGAAGTAATTATAGATTCATAGGAAGTTGCAAAGAAAGTGGAGATGTCACTGTATACTCTTCACCCAGACTCCCCCAGTGGTTACATCTTATATAACTATAGTACAGTATCAAAAGCAGGAAATTGACATTGGTACAATGTGTATATAGTTCTCTGCCAATCATGTAATTATACCACAAAGATCTGCCTCTTGCTCCTGTATAGTCACACCCTCCTTACCCCACCATCTCTGACCCCTGGCAATCACTAGTCTGTTTTCCATCTTTTTAATTTTGTCATTTTGAGAATGTCATATGGTAATGTGACCTTTTAAGATTGGTTTTGTTCATGGTGTAATGCCCTTGAGGTCCATCAAAGTTGTTGAGTATATTAATAACTAAACTCGAATCATTTGTCTCTTCTAATCATCAATTTAAAATGAGTAAAGATAAGTTAAATATTAAATAAACATAAAATTATTACATGTATATACTGTCACTTTATGCTTGGAAATATCAGTACCTTAAAGAACATAAAAGTGATCATCTTGGTAAATTCTATTCTCAGGTTTTCCAGTTGACAGATGAGATGTAGAAATAAAAGAATTTTGTAAATACAGGTAACTTAATATTCATAATGGTATCTTTTGATTAATTTCTTGTCTATAGGATAGGTAGCATACCTCACTTTTTTTTTATTGATGAATTTGGTTATTTGTCTTTTTCTCTGTATTTTGGATTTATTTTATCAGAGCTTTATACATATTGTTAGTCTTTTAAAAAAAAATAACTGTTCTTAGAAAAGACTAATAATGTTTATAAGGAGAATATAATAAGGTTACCATCACACATTGACCGCAAGACTTTTTTGCAGAAGAAGATTGAGTAACACATTTATGGCACCCTCTAAGAAAAGAAAATGTGAGCCAAGGATGTTATATTCTAGTAAAACTGACTTTTCAGGTAAAAAAAGGCACAACTTTATCAATGAACGAATATTGTTCCCATGAGCTCTTCCTGAGGAAGCTAGTAGAGAAGGATCTTTAGATGACTTAATGACTATAGACTGGCATGAAGACTCTTGGTTATTTGTGGAGCCTGGAATAAATGAGTTTTAAAAGGGAGAGAGCATATTATGTAATTGCTGTAAGCTTAGACATGGTACATTATAGTATAACTGTTCTGCCAGTATCTAATCTATTAATGATACGCATCGAAAATTTCACTTTAGGTGTTGTATTTCATCTGGGGTTCCATTCAGGTCCTTTTTATATCTTCCATTTCACTTGTCATCAGGTTCATATTTTCATATTTGTGAGCCTATGGACATATCTATATAATAATGCTTTTAACGTTCTTGTCTGCTAATTCTATTATCTCTGTCACATCTAGCTTTATTTCTATTGATTGCTTCTGTTGTTTCCATTGATTGATTGCTTTGATTATGGAGCATTTTGTATGCCAGGACATTATAAATATTATGTTATTCTGTGCTGGCTTTTGTTTTATTTATTTTTTTTATTGAATGCTGGACATTATAAATATTGTATTATTCTGTGCTGGATTTTTTTTTTTTTTTTTTTAAGAGCATTAGTTTGTCTGGCATGCATGTAGGTTAGTTGGGATCAACTTAACTTTTTTAAAGCTTGATTCTCAGGTTTTTTCAGGCTGATGTAGCACAGCCTCTAGTCATGTGCTAATTTATCTGCCTTACTAAGGCAATACCCTCCTTAGGACTCTTCCTAGTGCTCAGTGTGTTGGGTGCTTTTTTCATTCTGTTTGGTAGAAACAGGCTTTTCTCAGACTGGAAATCATGGGAATTCTGCCCACTTCTTTCTAGAGCTTCTTTCCCTAGCCTTGATAATTTTTTCAACTATCGGTATTCAGCCCAAGACTCAAAGTGTCCCCTCTGCCCATCTCTAGGGATCATTCTCTGCAGCTCCCCCTTCACCTGTATTCTTGTCATTTTAACCTACTTATAGCTGAACTGTCTCCTCAATTCAGCAAGACCTCTGGGCTCTATTTGGATTCCCCTTTCCTGTGCTGCATCCTGGAAGCTGTTTCTAGGCAGTAAGCTTGGGCAGTTGTAGGGCTTCATTTGTTGCCCTTCTCAGGGGTCATAGCCCTGGGCTGTTGTTGTCCAGTGTTTGAAAACAGCTGTTTGATGTATTTTGTCTGGTTTTGTAGTTGATTACAGCAGAGAGGTAATTCCTAAACAAGTTAATCCTTCACCGGCAGAAGCAGCATAGGCCTTCCTAATCTGCTTTTAATCTCATTCAGAGTTCTTAATTATTGATAATGTATTTTTTTGATTCTAGAATTTCCATTTTTGTTTAAATGGATTTTATTGAGTGCAGTTATATTTAGTAAGGTACATCTATTTTAAATGTTTAGTTTCAAGTGTTTTGGCATTTTTTTTCCTTCCTTTATAGTTTCTTTGACTGCGTCTTCTCTTCCCTCTGGGCTGGCACCCCAGCATACCCATGGGCTGCCCTTCCCCTGCAGTCTTGGATATAATGCCACCAATAGCATGTGGGTTATGGCTTCCCAACTGCCTACCATGGAGCCAGTGACACAGCCTACAAGGTGGTGGGAGAGCAGGATCTAGCTCCCCATGGACTGAACATTCATCTCTCGACAAGGAGAGATAAAGGAACTGGTATTTTAATTTATTTCTTTTTTCTTCTCTCCTTGGATTGTTGATGGTTTCTTTTTGCAAACCTAGTAGAAGAGCCCCACATGCCTAGTGAATGTGCCCAGTCAACAACCTGCTGTATCTGCTATTCACTGTGGAGTAGGGCCTTTTTCTGTAAAGGGCTAGATGGTAAATTTTTCTGTGAGCCGTGTGTTCTTTGTAACAACTACTTACCTCTGCCATTGTCATGCCACACATAATATATAACAAGTATGTCTGGGTTCCATTAAAGCTTTATTGGTACTGAAGTTTGAGTGTCATAATTTTCATGTATCACAAAATATTTTCCTTGACTATTTTTCAGCCATTGAAAAATGTAAGAACCATTTTTGGTTTGTGGGCCATATGAAATCAGGTAGTGGGCCAGATTTGGCCTGTGGGTTAGGCCTTAGTTTGCTTACCCCTGTGGTAACGTGCTGTGTCTTATGCTTCATGTATTCCCTTGTCCCCCTTTCCCCTGCCTCTCACTGCCCTGGGCTGACATCTGCCAAGTAAAGTGTCAGGACTTTAATCTATTGCTCAGGCTCTTCTTTTTAGGACAGTCTGTGTCTATATTTCTATCTTTTGCATCTGCTCTTGGTCTGTTTCTGTTGTCTTCTATACATTTTTTTTCCATTTTTCTGTCACATTATCTTGCCTTATCCATTATTATTTTTGTTTGAGTTCCAGATAACTGTGTATGAAAAATTATTGTGATGATTTGAGGCTCTGGCTCTGGGTGACAGTTTCCTCCTCTGGAGGGGAATCTATCAGTCCAGTTGCACTAGCAGTCCCAGGTCACTGCAGAGAAGTTGAGAACTGAGATGAATCAAAACTGGGCTTCTTCCCTAGGAATGCCATCTGCTCCCACTTCACCCCTGCTTCTGGTGTGTGTGGCCCTTCGAGGTTTTGCTCAGAGCAAGGTTTATTTACTAGGCCTTTACCCCATGAGGACCCTGGCTGCAGCCTGTCCCCCAGCAGCTCTGCTCAGCTATTGGCTTAGTCCTGCTCACAGAATTGGCAAGTGCCTTTTGGGGAAGCAGACTTAGGTTCTTCGGGCTGTACTTCTCTCTTGGGTCTCAGGCCTCCTATTCCTGGCTGCCTGATGTCTTAAAACAGGTGTACTTTATATTTCTATCTGACCTTTCTTGGCTTACTTTTTAAGTGTATTCTCTCTCTGTCTCTCTCTCTTTTTTTTTTTTTTTTTTTTTTGGTATCTCTAAGCTCTAAACACCAATGTTATTCAACTGGGGCTGCATCCAAAGACATTGATGCAGTCACCTTGTGGGTAATCCCAGTGTGCAGTTGGGGTTGAGGATGCTGGTTACTCTCTCTCCTTGGGCGTTGGCATTTCCTCCAGGTCCTGATCCTATATTCCACTTGCTGATGACTCTCAAATTTGGATCTCTAGTCCTGAACACTCTGTTAACATCTGGATTTGTATTTGCAGTGTGTATGTGTGTGTGTCTGTGAGTGTGCATATAAGTATATGCATGTGTGCATGGAGAGAGGATCTCGGTGTTCATGTTCATAGTTAGTGCAAATCTCAGTGGTTAACACTGAGTTAGTTCTCTCTCGTTCTGATTCTATCCCTACCTTTTTTTCCATTTGTCTCATCTGTCTCATTTGATCTGAAATGTCTTAAGTACTTTACTTTCCTTGTCTTAGTTTAGGCTGTCATCCTTTTTTGGGGTGACTCTTGGCAAAAGGCTCCAAAGTTATTTTCTTTGTTTCTAGTTTCTTCTTCTGTCTCTATCCATTGCACTGATAGTGAGTTACGCCTTAAATGATGATCATTTATTCCCTGGACCACCTAAAGATGCCATGTAACTGCTGGAGGCACACATGAGGCTGGTTAATCTGGCTCCTGTTTGCGTCCCAGGCTATGTGGCTGTGTGGAAGCTGGACTGAACCCCGGCAGTGTTAGCTGCCCTCCTCTTACCTAAACGAGTAGATGGGCCAGGCTTTTCCCTTCCCTTGTTAAAACAACAGGGGTGCTGAATGTTTGTGGCTCACTCTTTAGGAAGGAGTTTCCTTTTCTCCCTGCCAGTTGATACTTTTATCTTTTTTTCTTCTTTTAATTTTTGTAAATGTTTATTTATTTTTTTTGAGAGAGAGATACAGTGTGAGCAGGGGAGGAGCAGAGAGAGAGGGAGACACAGAATCTGAAGCAGCTCCAGGCTCTGGATTGTCAGCACAGAGCCTGATTCAGGGCTCGAACTCACCGCGAGATCATGACCTGAGTTGAAGTTGGAAGCTTAACCGACTAAGCCATCCAGGCGTCCCAAGAGTCATATATTTTCGTTCTAAGTGTGTTTATGGCAGTTATCTTGTTAGTAAGGTGAACAAATAAAATATGAGGGCTGAAAGAAAGCTGTTGCTTCTATGAAAACTAAGTTGGATGCTGAATTGGTTTTCTCTTGCTGTATAACAAGTCACTGGCCACAAATTTAGCACCTTAAAACAACTCATGTTTATTCTCTCTCTGAGTTTCTGTGGGTCAGGAGTCTGGCCACAGCTTAGCTGGGCCCTCTGCTTTGGGTCTAATAGGCTGCATGAAATCAGGGTGTGGGCCATGGTGTGCTCTCATTAGTGTCCTCTTTGTCAGAATTTAGTTCGTTGCAGTTGGGGGACTGAGTCATGGGCTCCTAGATGCTTCCCGTCTGCATGGCAGCTCATGGCAGTTTGCCTCTTCATGGCTGTAGAGAATGTCTCTTCTGGATGGCCCCACACTCTTCAGGGCTTACACCTGATCAAGTAGGCCCTCTAGGGTAATCTTCTTTTTTATTGACTAGAAATCAACAGATGTAGGACTTTAATTATATGTGAGAAGTTCCTTCATGTTTGCCATAGATGGAAACAAAACCTGGTCACAGGTGTGATGTCCCATCTTATTCATGGGTACCCACCCAAACTCAGAGGGGATTACACAGGGTATGTATGTACTAGGGGAAGAGGATCTTGAGGGCTTAGACTTTTGCTTACCACACATGCTTTGGATAAAAGTGAGATGCTGAAAATATTATTTGTACAGGTTAGGTAAAAGAGAACTCTAAAGGATTGGGGAAAAGGTCTTGAAAATCTGGAAGAATTCTAATCTGAGATTGCTCACAAAGTGCCCTTTAATTCTTGCTCCATTTAAAGAATTGGAGACTGGAAATAGTGGATGCTTCATGAGGGTGGTGCATGCTAGAATGATGACAGGGAACAAGGAACGAGTTAGTGGACTTGTAAAAAAAAAAAAAAAAAGGCCCTGGCTTTTCTTTAAAAGATGGCCAAACAGGGACGCCTGGGTGGCTCAGTCAGTTAAGCATCTGACTTCGGCTCAGGTCCTGATCTCACAGCTTGTGAATTGGAGCCCTGCATCAGTCTCTGTGCTGACAGCTTGGAGCTTGGGACCTGCTTCAGAGTCTGTGTCTCCCTCTCTCTCTCTCTGCCCCTACCCTGCTCACACTGTCTCTCTCTCTCAAAAAATAAATAAACATTAAAAATAATAATAAAAAAAGATGGCCAAACAGATGTGTCTGTTTTAGTGTAAAGTGTCTTGTGTGTATGATATGAGGGCTTCTGTTTTCAATGGGTGCCTTCTCTGGGTGTCCACCCCTGTCCCTCATTGGCTGCTTGCTCTGGGAAGCCTTTTCTGACTCCTAAGTACTGACAAGTGAGAGTTATTTTTGTTTTTTTTTCTTTGAATATTACCATGGACTCATGTGTTTTTATTTACTTTTGCAGTCCACTGCAGTTATGTATTTTGATGCTCAAAATTGTTTTAAATTTGGTCAGTGGATTCCCCATAAGTCCTTAACCAGCTTTTTTGGTGCAAACACAAAATATTCCAGGCTCATCTTGTTGCCCTGACCCTTGAATCAGCCTTTTTTCCTAAGAGCCCAGATTTTGTTCAGTGGGAAGTGAGATTTAAAAACTGATACATGGGTGCTGGGAGTACTAATTGCTCTCAGAGTGTCATTGATTCTAGGTCCTTTCCAAAACGAAACACATATATTCAAGTATAAATTCATATTGAGATTTCCAGTTCAGTTTGTTCTTAAAAATGTCCTTGATTTTATCTTTTATACTTGAAACATTCATATTTAGTAACACTAACATAACTGCTGTAAACACGTTTTATTATGTTAACACTGCTGTATCATACAATATATATGAGGTAGTTTTAAGATTTTAATTAAAGTCAATATTATGATTATTGATAAGACCAATGAGTAAAGTTTAAGATATTTTTTCCCTTAGAGTATATTTGACTAATGATGTATAATTGAAAAGGCCCCTGAGATGCTTTTCTTTGTGATAAATGTAGGTTAATTTGCTTGTTACCAGTTGTAGATTTTGCCTTTTTATATTGAATTTTAATTTTTGAAGATCAAAATCATTGCTCTGTTTTAGAAGTAAAAATATATAAAGTTTATTCAAAATCTTTCATTCATCTCTACTACCCATGTTCCCCTCCTTGTCTCCCTGTAGATAATTATTATTATTTGTTTCTGGTTTATCTTTCCAGAGTGCGTATGTGTGTGTCTTTTTTCTTGTGTCTTATGCAAGTTAGCATGGTATGTATACTGTTATGCTCTGTGCCTTTTTCACTTAACTATATTTTTTGGGATGATTTTTATTAAATGTTGATGATTGAATAAAAAAGAGGAAATGAAATTTTTAAAAAAATCATCTAATTCTTTAAGAATTGCATTGTGAGTATAATCATTCTGTAAGTTTATTATTTATCGTTACCAGCTTGCTTTCACACGAGATGGGCTCTGTGGCCTGTGGAATGAAATGGTTAAAGATGGAGAAATTGTATATACTGGGACAGAATTAAACCAGAATGGAGAGCTTCCTTCTAGAAAAGGTAAGGACCTTTCACTAGTAGTTTTCATTTTGTAAAGACCTTTATAAATTGTAGTTTATAGAAATTTTGGAATGTGCAATGGGAATATGAGTACCTGAACATAACTCTGAAATTTTGTTTTCTCTTTGGTGATTGTTGTCTAAATTACAGTTAATTGGGGCGCCTGGGTGGCTCAGTCGGTTAAGCGTCCGGCTTCGGCTCAGGTCATGATCTCACGGTTCATGGGTTCGAGCCCCGCGTCAGGCTCTGTGCTGACAGCTCAGAGCCTGGAGCCTGTTTCAGATTCTGTGTCTCCTTCTCTCTGTGACCCTCCCCCGTTCATGCTCTGTCTCTCTCTGTCTCAAAAATAAATAAACATTAAAAAAAAAAAAACTTAAAAAAAAAAAAATAAATTACAGTTAATTATGAGCTACCTGGATTTCATTGTTCTTTGTAAATGAAGGTCTTTTCATTGCAAAGCTACCTTGCTCTGGTGTCCTTCCTCAGTTAATATTTCTTCTTTTAAGTTTTACAATATATCTTGCCTTGTCAAACTATAAATAGTAATTATTATAAGAGTGAGGAGATACAATTATTCCTGAAATTTTTCCTATCTGACTCTTCTATGGGAATATATAAAACACTTTTTGTAAGCCTTTGGCCTGTGGACTGGACTTGGCCCCTTATTTCATTGTATCTTGTATTTTTTGCAGAGAAATACCAGCAAACACTCTTGTTTAGGCCTGTTGTTATGAAAAGTCAACAAGACTCTGTCATTTAGTTGTTCTCGACCTTGGCTATGGCTCAGAAACTTTTGAGTCTTTAAAAAGAAATGGATGCCTGTACCCACCCCAGAAATGTAGAATCTCAAAAACCCACTTGAGATCTGCTGAAGTTGCTGAAGTTTGTTAGTCCCACTATTTGAAAGCCATCAAGGTGGATAAAAATACTACTTTGGAAAGTAGTTCTTATCCTCTTTGTAGAATGAATTGAGATAGTGTCCATTTGAAAATACACTGGAAAACATTGGTATATTTTTTTGGTTACAACAGCTAGAATTTTCTCTTTTTTTCCTGGCATTTCATTGTGAAAATTTCCATACACCCAGAACAACTGACATATCTACATAGTGAGCAGTTGCAAACCCCACAGATCCTACCACAAGTGTTTCTCTTCACTTGTTTATCTCAGGGGTCTGTGGATCTCCATTCTTCTGTCCATTGGTGCATCTTACCTGGCTCCCTTACTTCATGCATATCATTTACTTGATTGAGTTCAGTTTAGCTTTTTGTCTTTCAGTAAAATACATGCATAATGAAATGCATATGTTTTATTATTCCACAAGTTTTGACAAATGTAACTTGTGTAACCTAAACCTCTCTCAACATTACTTCCCACTTAGAAAATTCCCTTGTGCCCCTTCCTGGCCCCTCCCAGACCCCACTTTCTAGATGCAGACATGGGTCTGATCTTTCTTTCTGTTGATTAGCTTTGCCTGTTCTAGAACTTCATGTAAATGGAATGATGTAGTAGTTTGTTCTTTTGTGTCTGGCCTCTTTCACTCTGTAATTTATTAATAGTTTCAGTGGTTCATTACTTTAAAAAAAAAAGTTTCCCATCTCTTCTTCCCACCCCTCCGGTATTTGTTAATGAATTAAACAATATTTCCCCCAATTTTTTTTTTTTATGAAACATTCATTCTAAAAGATGCTCTGAGAAAAACTATTTACTTGGAAAAATTCAAAGTATATTTCTGATTATATTTGATGAATATGTTTTCTTCTTTTGAAAGTCATATGGTTAGAAAGCAAAGCATAATTTTTTTTTTTTTAATGTAGGTCCCAATTGAATAGTTTTTTGGGGATCATTTTTTTGGTATTCAGTAAAAGTTTCTATTTTAGGTGTGGCCTGATGTGTGCTTTTTATTGTTAGAAAATACTTTTTTCACAGATAGGTTTATATCTATACCAAATTCCATTTAGAAGACTATGTATGTTGATGGTATTGTAGCTGATTATGAGGAAAATACAGATTAGAGTAGAAGTTCTTTAGATACACAGTATTCCTTGTTGTATTTTCAAAGATTACTTTCTTTGGGAAAGGATCTGTTTCTTTCTTCCACAAACAGCCATGCTAGGATAGGTTTTTATTGTTGTCAAGTTTGATTCTTTCATGGCTTATTTCTGGGAAATAGTGGCTTTTAATAATTTCTATTTCCCCAGGAATAAACTTTATTACTTTCTTTTGCAATCAGATGTAGAACTTGCTAGTCCTACTGTTGAGGAAAGAAAGCTGCCTCCCATGTAGTACAATTTTTTGTTAATTTTTGGGGATATTCCCCCACAAAAGACAGGCTGGATTATGGTCTCATACTTTTTCAAGTGAATGTTTCTAATTAACACCCTATGTGGGGTTGTTTGTATTTATTATTTTGAGGGAAAGTAGAGGAGGGAATAGGATATTAAAACAAGAAAGTTAAGAGGCTACTAAAAGATATGCTAAGCTTATTTTTTATATTTACTTAGGGCTGCCTTGTATGAAGAATTTAAGCATGAGCTCTTTAATTTATTGTAAACCTTTTTAGTCTATGCAGGTAGTAGAAATATTACCCAGTACTTTGCTTAGCTGCTATATTTTTTCTTGAAAGTATTTTCTCATTATTTCCTTTTATCTTCAACTTTACCAACAAACGGAAGCCACAGTTTGCACAAATAATAGGGAAAGAGCTGGAAATTGAAGCGAGGCCTCTTGACAAAGTTTCGCTGCTATTTCTTTTATACTACAGATATTATTTATTGACACCAGGATCAACTTCTTGTAGTTCCATGGAGCTGATGAGTTCATGTTGTGTATAAGTGTGATAATTGTTTTGAGTGTGTGTATGTGGGTGTCTAGTCAGTACTCTTTATGTGTTTTTAAGAGCTCAGAGATTATTTATTTGAACATGAATGTTTCCATTATATCCTATGCTGATTGGCAGCTTTCCTGCTGTTTTATAACTTTTCTTTGGAGTTGTAAAACATTAAATGTGGGCTTTTTCCCACAATAATTCATGATTATTTGGGCAAAAAAAAGAGTGTGAGCAGATCAGGGGTAGTGTTGGCTGAAGTTTGAGCAACAGTTATGGAGACCTGGTCTGGGTTTGAGGGATGGTGGTATGTGAGGTTATGTAGGAGAAGTGGGCACTGGCCTCCAGGTGGAGGACTGTGGAAAGCAGGACTGGCAGTGGATGTGCAGGGGCGACAGGGAGCAGTGAGCAGGAAGCAGCAGAAGTGTGTTGTGCCAGACTGTAGTGAAATGTACTCTTTTAGGTGCCCTGCTGCATCTAAATCCTGGGAAGTATGCTTGTTGATGCAGTGGACACATTCCCTGGGTGACATGTTTATACTTTGAAGTTTGAAAGCCACTGCACAGAGGGCCGTGAATATTAGGAAAATTAAAGAAGACTCTGTCCTCCTGAGTGGGAACTTGAGTGGGAACTCAAAGAATTAAATCCTGATTCCCTAGCCCAAGGAGTCTCAACCTCTGTTGCTCATTAGAATAACCTGGAGGGCTTGGTTAGACACCCATGGCTGGCCCTTCCTCCAGAGTCTCGAATTTCTTAGAGTTGGGATGGGGCCTGGGAATTTGCATTGCTAACATGTTTCCAAAGTCCCAAGGATGATGCTTGCTTTTCAAAGAGTGTGTCATGTTTCCTTTTAAGGCACAGTCTATTGCTTTGGGAGTTAGAGATGCAGAGGAAAGGAAAAGAACCTCCTCACGTGCTGCTTAGGAAATAAGAATATTAAAGAAAACCAACCATATTCCAAAGCAAATGACCACAATTAGATTTCCCTCATAAACTTATTCTGTTCTCCATAATTAGTTCTTGTTGCTTTGGATCTCGAGTCCTTTATGGAAAGCGTAACCCACCTCTGGGAGTCTGCCTGGTGTCTACTGGCAGGGGTGATGTCAGCTTCTGCTGGAGTCTGTTCCCTACAGGATTAGTAGTTCCACTGAGGCTCTGTGTTCTTGTTTATTGAAGAACCATTTCTGGCCTTCACCTTTGGAAGGAAGCAGATAAGACATAAAGCTCTGGTTAATTGATTATACTTAGCAACAGTATCAGAATGGACAGGAGTAAAATTCTTGGCATGATGGGCTTCGTGGCTGTGTGTGATTTGTTTGTTCACCCTGGGGGTTAGAACATAGCAAGGGCAGCGAGGCATGGATGCATCTCTAGGGTCTCTCACTGTCCTGGGAACTACAGAGTGTTTGTTCATATAACATTCTACTTGTATGAAATTAGGCATCTTAATTTTCTCTTTTTGATTTGCTAGCTCTTCCCATATTGTGGGCCTAGAGCACAGGGAAACTCTAATGATAGTAGTGAGCTAATAAATAAGGAACATCCCAACTCTACCTAATTTTATGTTCAGCCTTCCTTTTGCTTGTGAGCATTTCATCATGAATTCTGTGATGTGGGAGCCCATGTTTGTTATTCTGGTCATCTGGAAAGTGCCAAAGACCATTGGGATGTAAAAACACCTTGACAATTTTTAGTTCAGAATTTTGAGTCTGATCCTGAGAAGATGGTATCAAACAGTTTCCACAGGAATCTGACCTGGGTTCTAGAGGGGAATGTCTATGCTCTGACTTTTCCCAGCTGGCATGGAGAAGTGGTTACAGAGAGGAAACCCAGTCTAGTAGTAAAGGGCTCACACTTTTGTTTCTTGATCAACTTGGTAAATTCTGACACATTTTTACAGATTTTGTAAACCAAGGCAGATAATATGTGAATTTGAATTCTATGTGGGAGAGTGCTACTTATTTAGTAGTAGAGATTTTTTTCTTTGGGACAACCAATACAAAACAAAGGGGTAGCAGAAAGCAAACATATGAAGAAAACGTAATAGGGTGGTTCAAGAAGCTTCCAGGGAAGGTCCCTGAGATCAGGTGCCAAGGCCTTATGCCTTGTTCACATCCCCTCACCCTGCTATGCCTTCACATTTACATTCCTCACCCTGCCTATAACAACTCTATAATGGCTATGACCTGTGGGGACAAGCTCTGTTTTTTCACCATGGTATGTACCCCCACCACCAAGCAGAATGCTGGCACACAGGAGGGATCCCATAAATAAGTAATCTGTGTTGTGAATTAGTGAGTACTTTCAGCTTCAGGCCGAAGAGGGGTGTACAAATTCCCCTAAGAAGGATGGGACACAGAGGATAAGTGACCTTTTATGTATCATTCAAGTGAATGCTTTGAGCTTTTTTACTCTGCTATCCATCCTTCTGAGTATTCTTCCTTAATTTTATTTCTCCATCTTTTAAAATCCAGTTATTGGTTTGATCGGTTTTTTTACTGGAGAATGAAATTTTCCTGTTAAATGAACATAGGTATCTTTTTATTTATTCTGAACTCTTTAAATTGTAAGGTTGCCATGTTACATGTATTACATTACTAATAATGAGCTAGACATAAGAGATAGTTGCACTGTATCTTTATAATGCAAAAGAATATTAGGGCACCTGGGTGGCTCAGTCAGTTGAGTGTCCGGCTTCGGCTTGGGTCATGATCTCATGGTTTGTGCGTTCGAGCCCCTTGTCGGGCTCTGTGCTGACAGCTCAGAGCCTGGAGCCTGTTTCAGATTCTGTGTCTCCCTTTCTCTCTGCTCCTCCCCCGCTCGTGCTCTTGTCTCTCTCTCAAAAATAAATAAACATTAAAAATTTTTTTTAATAATGCAAAAGAATATCAAGGGAAATTGGAATGATCACTTCTATGTTTGTGTTCTTTTTATTTTTATTTATTTATTTATTTATTTATTTATTTATTTATTTTTAATTCACATCCAAGTTAGTTAGCATACAGTGCTGTAATGATTTCAAGAGGAGATTCCAGTGATTCATCCCCTGTGTATAACATCCAGTGCTCATCCCAACAAGTGTCTTCCTTAATGCCCCTTACCCATTTAGCCCATTCCCTCCACCCAGAGCCCCTCCATGTGTTTATGTTCTATTAGAAAGTTGTCACGTCTAATCTCTCTTAAAATTGTACTTCTTTGTAAGTAGAAAAAAATTTCAGTGTCATACAAATACATAATACAGTATCTTTTTTTAACTAGTATTTGATTAGTTGGGACCCTTAGTGTGATGGTTAAATTATGTATCAACCTTGCTGGGCCATGTTGCCCAGATGTTTGGTCAAATACTATTCTGGATATTTCTGAGAAGGTGTTTTTTGGATGAGATTCACATGTAAATTGATGGACTTTGAGTAAAGCAGATTACCCTATAATGTGGGTGGGCTTTATCCCAAGCAGTTGAAGAGCATGAATAGAAAAAAGACTGACCTTCAGCAAGAATGAATTCTGCCTCCACATTTCCTTTGGATGCAAACTAACATAACTGGTTCCTTTGTCTCCAGTCTGCCAGCCTGCCCTGAAGATTTGGGGCTTGCACTTCTATAATTGTATGAGCCAGTTCCTTAAAATAAAGAGCTTCTGCCTCCCTCTTTCCCTTTCTCTCCCTCTCCTATACATTCTTTTGGTTCTCTTTCTGTGGAGAACCCTCACTAATGTGCTTAGTTACCCATAGTTTTCTCCTACAATCAATCAGTCTGTCTGTCTATCTATCTATAGTTTATTTTTTGAGAGAGAGAGAACGGGAGAGGGGCAGAGACAGAGGGAGACAGAATCCCAAGCAGGCACCAGTCTGTCAGCGCAGAGACTGTTGCGGGGCTTGATCTCATGAACCATGAGATCTCATTACCTGTGTGGAAACCAAGAGTCAGATGCTTAACTGACTGAGCCACCCAGGCGCCCCTCCTGCAATCTATTTTTCAGAAGCAATTGATAGTGAACAAGATTTCTTAAAGTTAGTGATTAAGGTAAAAACAAAACCCAAGTGAACCTTCTCGGATGGTGAAATGCTGATTTTCCTGATGGTGGCCCAAGACTGTTACACGTATACCCCTCCTGCTGTGTCCCCCACAGAAGTGCCTTCTGACTCTAGGCTGCTGCTGCCCCTGGGTGCCAAGCCTTCATACCTTGGCACTCATCCTTCTGTAGGTCCTGGATATAGCAACTTGAATGGAAATCACTTTGGATGGTTTGTAAAAACTTCCTCACTGTAACTGGACAGAAAGGTCTTAAAGTCCTCAGGTCATCCAGTCCTAGTTCCACTTTTTTTTTTTTTTTTTTTTTTACTCATTTAAAAAAATCCTTTTTTTTTTTTGAGAGAGAGCACACATGTGAGCAGGGGAGGGGCAGAGAGAGAGGGAGACACAGAATCCACAGAAGTCTCCAGGCTCTGAGTGGTCAGCACATAGCCCAACGCAGGGCTCGAACCCACTGACCGTGAGATCATGACCTGAGCCGAAGTCAGACGCTTAACCAACTGAGCCATCCAGGCACTCCCCTAATTCCATTTTCAGGAACCAGCTGGCAGAGGTCTCCCCCTTCAGTGGCCTCTCAGGTATATGGTCTTGGAAGGTCAGCTTCTCCAGTTTCTCCTTCCCAGCTTTCCATGATTTGTGATGTGTTTGGGCGGTTTGTGTTCTGTTTATTTTCTCTCTGTAAACTTTTAACCCTGCATCCATAAAAAGGAGAGCAGACAAATACTGAAGCGAATGTGATGTTGTCTCTGGTCATGCTAATTCTTATTGTTTTAATTATTCTTCTCTGTTGTTTTCTTAACCTCTAGTGACTTCATTCTGCCTTTGCTGTTGTAAATGTTCTCATTTATGCCCCTGAGAATAAAACTTGAGGTATGCTTAAGTGATACTTCTTGTCTGCTTCCTGGTGACTGTCAAAGCTTTTCATCCTGGACAAGAGATTATATGACCAGTATACCCAGTTTAAAATGATCATTTTGTATTCTTATTTGTAAAATTTTAGAATAGTATAGGTCAGGCGTTGGCCAATTTTCTGTAAAGCGTCAGATAGTAAATATTTTAAGCCTTGTGGACCATAACTATGAGGTAAGTATGAGACCCTGCAGCTGTTGTACCAAAGCAGCCAAGGGCAAAATTAAGCAAATGGATGTGGCTATGTGCCGATAAAACTTTATTAACAGACCAAAATGTGAAGTTCATATAATGTTAATATCACAAAATATTATTATTCTTTTGATTATTTTTCAGTCATTTAAAAACATAAAATCATGGGGTGCCTAGGTGGCTCAGTCAGTTGAGTGTCTGACTCTCGGTTTTGGCTCAGATCATGATTCTAGGGTCATGGGATCGAGCCCTGCGTTACCCTGAGCATGGAGCCTGCTTGAGATTCTCTCTCTCTGACCTCTGGCCCTCTCCCCTACCCTCTTTCTTTCTCTAAAAACAAAAAGTAAAATCTTTTTTTAGCCTTTGGGTCAAACACAAATTGGACTTGGGCTAGAGTTGGCCCCTGGCTCTGTCAGTGGACCCCACAGTGGAAACCCAGGGCCTAGCAGTTAGAGCCAACACTGTGTTCTAGCCCCAGCTCTGTTTCCCTGGCTAGGACCTACTCTGGGAAGCACAGTTTCTACATATGTGAATGAGAGACACCAAAGCCTGTCTCCGTGAAAGGTCATTTGTAAAGCTTAAAAAGGATAATATTGTTTGGCTAGATGCCAAACTATGTAGTACACATTGGTTTATTTTCATTTTTCGTTAGCTGTGCCCCCCCCCCCCCTTAATATCCTGCTTTTTGGGGTATCATTTCTAAAATTAAATGTATCTTGTTTCTTAAGATACTACTTTGTTCTCATACTTCCCGTGTTATTAGGTTAAAATAAGGGGCTAAATAAATCACTTATTTAAATTAGTGTTTAGTTTCTCAGGTCAAGATAGAGGGTTATCTACTGCAGATGCAAACTGTTTCCCCCCTATCCTTAATACATTTCCTCATGTCTTAACTGGCCCAAGGCCATGTCCTGCTCTAGCTTTCAGGACATAGCTCATTGCCTGAAAGTGCTTCTTCCAGACTCTTTTCCAGCTGTCTTCCCTGGTCCTTGATAAGTCACTCAGGACCTTGCCAAAGCCTGATTTGTATTGATTAGTTATGTATGTGATATATATTTTCTAGAAGTTCTTTAGGGCTATAGAAGGTATCTTTTACTTTTGTATAAAAGTGTTTACCATGGTACTTTGATGTGCTGGGTGGTAAATACATGTTTGTTGAACTTAATTGAAATTTTACTGTAATTTTAGGGAAAACCATTTAAACAATTTTTATTTTTAAAAGTAATATGGTGCAATTTATTCCTTTTAGATGTTCAGTTCAATAAGTTTTAAAGACATATATAGATTCATGTAGCCATCATTGTGATTACGATTCAGAACAGTTTCATTGTCCTTAGAAAAACTCCCTTGTGTTGTTCCCTTGTGTCACACATTTCCCCAACCCCTAATCCCTGGTAACCACTCATCTGTTGTCCATCACTGTAGTTTTGCCTTTTTGAGAATTGTCATATAAATGGAATTATATGTAATATAACATTTTGAAATTGGCTTTATTTACTCACTAGTTATATCTTTAAGATTCATCCAAAGTGTGTACCAATAGTTCTTTGTATTAGAGTAATATTCCATGGTTTGTACCACAGTATTTATTCATTTTGGTTGTTTCTATTTTTTTTTTTTTTTTGGTAATTATAATCTGCTATGAACATTTCTGTACAAATTTTACATGAATATAGTTTCCATTTCTCTAGGATAAATACCTAGAGATGTATGACTGTTGGGCTATATACTAAGTGTATGTTTCACTTCATGCAAAACTGCCAAAATTTTTTTTCACAGTGGCTTTATTATTTTGCCTTCCCTCCAGCACTGTGTGTTAGTGCCTGTTGTTCTGTATCCTTGTCAGCACTTGGTATCACCAGTACTTTTAATTTTAACTATTCTTACAATTATGTAGTAGGAGCTCATCTTGGTTTTATTTTGCATTTCCTTAATGGCACGTAACGTTAAATACCCTTTCATGTCATCCTTACATCCTGTTTGATGAAGTTTCTGTTTACAATATTTGTTAATTGGTTAATTAGGTTGTTTTCTTTTTATTTAGTTTTGAGAATTTTTTTTATGGTTTGTATTCTCATTACAGGTCCTTTCTCAGATACATGATTTGTAAATATTTTCTCTCAGTCTGTACCTTGGTTTTTTATTCTCTTAATAGTGTATTTTATAATTTTTTCTTTTATGGATTGTGCTTTTGATCTCATGTCTAAGAATTTTTTTGCCTGTTGTCTGGCAATGAAGATTTTCTCCTATGTTTTCTTCTAAGAGTTTTATAGTTTTTCATTTTATTATTAGACCATTAGTCCATTTTGAGTAAATTTTTGTATAAAGTACAAGGTTTGGGTTGAAGTTATTTTTTATTTTTGCGCATGGTTATCCAGTTTTTCTAATACTATTTTTTCCTATTGAATTGCTTTTGTACTTTGTAAAAAATGAATTGACTTAATTTGTATGTGATTATTCCTGGACTTTCCAGTCTGTTGCATTGATATGTGTCTATCCCTTTGCTAATGCCACACTGTTTGCTTACTGTGGCTTTATAGTATTAGAATTGGTTTTAGGACTGTGGCTGAGTACTGAGTATTAAAATTGACTCTTCCAACTTTATTGTTTCTTTTCATAATTGTTTTATTTATCCTAGTTTTTTTGCTTTATATGTAAATTTTAGAATCAGCTTCTCTAATATCTACAAAAAACTTGCTGGGCTTTTGATTGGTATTCTGTTAAATCTATAGATCAGTTTGGGGAGAATTAACGTCATTACTATATTTTGTCTTTCAATTCATGAACGTAGTATATCTCCATTTATTTAGGTAGTGTTTTATTTCTTTCATCAGGATTGTGTACTTTTCTGCATACATTTCCTATACATATTTTGTTAGTTTGTACCTAAGTATTTACTTCTTCTGGAGCTATTGTAAATGTTTAAAATTTTTTTTGCTTTCCAACTGTATGTTGATATTATATAGTATGTCTTCTACATTATGTCTGTTATGTAGAAAATATGTAGATGATACTATATATTACATTTTTGCGTGTTGGCTTTGTCTCCTGTGACCTTGCTAAATTCACTAGGCAGTGCTTGTAGAATGTTTCTTGGGATTTTCATGAAGGCAGTCATGTTGTTTTTGAATAGGAACAGTTTTTTTTTTTTTCCAATTTTTCTTGCCTTATTGCATTAACTAGGACTTATAGTACAGTATCAAATATGGGTGAAGAGAGTGGATATCATTGCCTATACATCAATTGATAGTATCAAGTGATTCTTATTTCTGTTGGGGGGTTACATTGATTGATTTACAAATATTGAATCAGCATTGTATTCCTGGGATAAACTCCTCTTGGTTTTGGTGTATTATTCTTTATATGTATTGCTGGATTCAGTTTACTAATATTCTATTGAGAATTTTACATCTATGTTCATGAGGGATATTCATTTATAGCTGTTATTTTTTGTATGATTGACCCTTGAACAACATGGGTTTGAACTGTGTGAGTCTGCTTCTATGCAGATAGTTTACAGCGTTGTACTGTAAATGCATTTTCTCTTCCTTATCATTTTCCTAATATTTTTTTTTCTGTAGCTTACTTTATCGTAAGGATGTAGTATATAATACATATAACATACAAAACGTGTTAATTGACTATATTATCAGTAAAGCTTCTGGTCAACAGTAGGCTATCTACTAATAAAAGTTATTAGTAGATAATTTTTTTGAGGAGTCAAAAAGTTATATGCAAATTTTCAACTGGCAGGAAGTTGGCACCCCTGCCCCCCGTGTTGTTCAAGGGTCAACTGTACTTTTGTTTGTCCGGTTTTGGTAAATGAGCTGGGAAATGTTCCTCCTCCCATTTTCTGGAAGAGATTGTAGAATTGGTATAAATTTCTTCTGTAAATATTTAGTTGAATTCTCCATTGAAACCTTCTAGGTCTTGACATTTCTAGTTTGGAAGGCTTTAAACTCTGAACTAAATTTCTTGAATAGTTATCACACTATTTAGCTTATCCAGTTCTTCTTGGGTGAATTTTGGTAGTTTGTGGTCTTTGAGGAACTGGTGTATATCCTCTAAGTTGTTGAATTTGTGTATTTAGAGTTGATGTAGTATTCCCTTATCCTTTTAATATCTGTACTGGCTCTAGAGATACCCTTCTTTCATTCCTGATACTTGTAATTACTGTCTTTTCTCTGTTTTTCTTTTCCCAACAGTCTTGTGCATAGTTTATCAATTTTATTTATCTTTTCAACAAATCAACTCTTAGTTTCATTGATTTATTTTTCTGTTTTTCTCTTTTCAGTTTTATTGATTTCTGCTCTTCATTATTCACCTCTTTCTGCTTGCCTTGAGTTTATTTTGCTTTTCTCTTTCTAGTTTCTTAAGGTGGAAGTTTAGATTGTTGACTTCAGACCTTGTTTTTTTTTTTTTTTTTTTTTTTTGTAAACATAAGCATTTAATATTATAAATTTCCCTGTAAGGACTGTTTTAACTGCACCCCAGAAATTTCGATGTGTTTTCATTTGATTCAAAATATTTTTAAATTTCCCTGGAGACTATTTTAACCTGTGCATTACTTTGAAATGTGTTAATTTCCCAGTCTTTTGACATTGTCTTGTTATCTTTCTGTTAATTGATTTCTGATTATATGCCATATAGACAGGCCATATATACTTAGTATAATTGATTTCAGCTCATTTAAATTTGTTAAGATTTGTTTTATGACCCAAGACGTGGTCTATCTTGGTGACTATTCAATGTATACTTTAAAAAGAATGACTTCTGGGGCGCCTGGGTGGCGCAGTCGGTTAAGCGTCCGACTTCAGCCAGGTCACGATCTCGCGGTCCGTGAGTTCGAGCCCCGCGTCAGGCTCTGGGCTGATGGCTCGGAGCCTGGAGCCTGTTTCCGATTCTGTGTCTCCCTCTCTCTCTGCCCCTCCCCCGTTCATGCTCTGTCTCTCTCTGTCCCAAAAAAATAAACAAAAACGTTGAAAAGAAAAAAAAAAAATTAAAAAAAAAAAAAAAAAAAAGAATGACTTCTGCTGTAGTTTGGTGATCAACGTGTAAAATGTTGATTTTGTACTTTTGGTTGAGGTCATGATCTTCAGTACTTTATTATTGCTGGTTTTCTTTCTACTAGTTCTATTACTGAGAGGGTAGTTTAGATATCTCTAATATAATTGTAAGTTGGTCCATTTTACCTTGCAGTTCTCATTTTGTGTTTTGATGGCTTATTGTTAACTTCATATGCATGTAAGATTGTTATGTTTTCTTGAAAATTTACCCCTTTATTATTATTGCTCTTCATCTCTGGTAATTTTCTTTGCTGTGGAATCTGTTTTGTCTCATATTAATAAAGTCATTTCACCTTTCTTTTGATTAGTGTTTCTTGGTATATATTTTTTCCACCCATTTACTTTTTTTTTTAAGTTTATTTATTTATTTTGAGAGAGAGAGAGAGCGCACGCAAACATGCAAGCATGCAAGCAGAGGTGGGGCAGAGAGAGAAGGAGAGAGAGAATCCCAAGCAGGCTCCATGCTGTCAGAACAGAGCCTGATGCAGGACTCGAACTCATGAACCACGAGATCATGATCCAAGTGGAAATCAAGAGATGGACGCTTAAGTGACTGAGCCATGCAGGCACCCCTCCACTCATTTACTTTTAGTTGCCTTGTATCATTACATATTAAATGAATTTTTAGAGATGGCATATAATTGAGTCATTTAAAAAAATCCATTCTGACACTTTGTCTTTTAATTTGTGTTTAGACTATTTATATGTAGTATAATTAATGATATGTTTCGGTTTAAGAATATCATTTTATTTGTTTTTTTACTTGTTTTCTGCTTTTTTTTCCTGTTTACCTTACCTGCCTCTTTTAGGGTATTTGAACATTTTTTTAGTATTCCATTTCAATTTTTTTATTGTGATTTTTGAGTGTATTTGTTTATAGTTTTTTTAATGGTTGCTATAAGGGATTACAAAATGTGTACTTAAACATTTTGGTTTATTTAAATCAGTATTTTACCACTTTAATTGAATGTAGAAACTTTACCACCTATAGGTATCTTTACTCTTCTCCCTTTATGTTATAATTGTATTATTTATATATTACTTCCACATGCTTTGAAAATCTTATTAGACAATGTTGAAATTTTTGCTTTCAGTCTTCAAATGAACGTAAAGAAACCTAAGAGAAGAATAATTTATTTACTGTTACATATATCACTGCTATTGCTCATTATTTATTCCAGATGTTCCAAATTCCCCTCTACTATTGTTTCCTTTGTTCTTAAGATCTTTTTAGCAATTCTATTAAAATAGGTGCTGATGACAAATTCTCTTAGTTTTTCTTCATTTGAGAATGATAGACCTATTTGCTACATGTAGAATTCTAGTTAATAGTTGTTTTGTTTCAGCACTTTAAACATGTAGAACCCTAATTTTAGTCCTTATACCATAATTGGCCTTTTGATGCCATGACATCAGTTTAAACCTTGGTGATGACTGAGACTTTTAGGGGGAAAAGTGCTTCATAGGAAGTGAGTTGGTACTTGACCGGGAAGGAGAGGACCATATGGTGAGGTGGACGTCAAAAACGTGAACTTTACAAGTATCCTTTGTTATGTAAATATAGTTCATCAAGTGACCCCTGTGGTATTGGTGTGGGAGTATATGCCCCCAGGGGGCGTTCATTTAAGGTTAATCATTACCTGTGGCAATGGTGACAAAAATTCCATTTGCCAATTGTGAGTAATTTAAATAGAAGTTCTCTGAGGAGTCTATTGTGCTTCTCAAGTAAACTTGATGACTCCTCTTCTAGGCGAGGTGGAAGTGTCATTGAATGCTTTCCTAAAGAGCCCAGCATAGTGTATTCTGAGAAGTGGAATGAATTCTTTGGTCAACTCCAGAGGGGTGTAAGGAGTACAAGGATAAGACAAGTGAGGCCTCATATTGGGGCCTTATAATACATAGGGATGTATCACCTTGATTTATATTTTCAAGTTTTCTTTCTTTTTTAATCTTTATTTTTGAGAGAAAGAGAGAGAGACGGAGTGCAAGTGGAGGAGGAAGAGAGAGGGAGACACAGAATCCAAAGCAGGCTCCAGGCTCTGAGCTGTCAGCACAGAGCCCAATGCAGGGCTCGAACTCACTAACCTCGAGTTCATGACCTGAGCCAAAGTTGGACACTTAACTGACTGAGCCACCCAGGTGCCCCACCTTGATTTATAGTTTCGATGTCTGTGAGGCAAGAGATTCTTGGAGTTCTTTACCCCCAAAAGATCAACACTGAGGCTATGGCTCAAAGGTTTGTAAAAATGTGCATATGGGGCCATTTGTTGGTTAGAAAGTCCAGTGCTAAAACAGCTGTCAGAGGTTTTGCTAATTGTACTGGCCTTTGGGTCCCATCCTTTCTTAGGGACACCCTCACAAGGGGATGAAAGCAGCAGCATTCCATTGAGCTCCATCACATATGATGGTAGAGATGTTGTCCATAAAGTGTGTGAACTCCAAGTTCTGTTCATTCAGTTGATCTAAGGGGCTCCCCCAGTAGCCATGGAGAGGGGTGACTTTCAGCATTGTGGCATTAGAAAAGGGACTGAGAACAGGGGAGTCCACCCCCTTGTACAAGTGGGCAAAGGGGCCCAGGTTTGGTTCCATGTTATAGCTGTGTCAAGCTTGTAGGGAGGTTGCTTCCATGACCCAAAGCATAGTGGGGAGCTGAGTGTGGACGGTCATAGGCTCAGGTTCTTTGGGAGCCTCTGTTTCCAGGAAAACTCAGTATATGGCCAGCAGTTTCCACTCCAATGATGCATAGTGTAGGGCTGGTAAGAACCCTTACATCTGAAGCCCCTGGGCAACATGTTGTCGTTACAGGTGGTTCGGAGACTCCAGGGGGCCTGCAAGTAAGGAAGTAAGTTTAGGAAGTAAGTTCCTTAGTAAGTTCCTAAGCCTCTTTAGTGAAAAAGTCTCTGAGGGTGTGAAAAAGGAGTATTTGTTATTAATTTCCTAGGCCTGCTGTAACAGAATACTACAAATTAGGAAGCTTAAACAACAGAAACGTATTGTCTCACAGTTCTTCAGTCTACAAGTCTGAAATCAAGGTGTCAACTGGGTTGTATCCTTTTGAGGGCTAAGAGAGAAGGGTCTTCCAAGCCTCTCTCCTTGGCTTCTAGATGACATTGTCTCCCTGTGTTTTCACATTGTCTTTCTTCTGTGTATATCTGTGTTCTGTGTTCAAATTTCCTCTTTTTGTGAGGATACTAGTTATACTGGATTAGGGCCCACCCTAATGATTTCATCATTAAAACATTTTTTTTAATGCTCATTTGTTTATTTTGAGAGAGAGAGAGATAGAGTGAGCAAGGAAGGGTCAGAGAGAGGGGGAGAGAGAGAATCCTAAAAGACTCTGCACTGCCAGTGCAGAGCCTGCTGTGGGGCTTGAACCCACAAACAGTGAGATCATGACCTCAGCCTAAATCAAGAGGCATACACACAGACAACTGAGCCACCCAGGTGCCCTCCTGATGGCTTCATCTTAACTTGGTTATCTGCAAAGACCGTTTTTGCAAATAAGGTCACATTCATAGGTACTGGAGATTAGAACTAAAACATCTTTTTGGAGGACAAAGTTCATTGTATAACAGGTCCCATATTTGTTAAGCCAATTTATAATTGCTAAATACTTAATTTTAATTAATTATTCATTGTGTCAGAGCATCTAGGCCTACGATGGGATATTTTAGGGCAGTAGTTGCTATGACCAGGGGAAATTTAGGCAAGACAGTAGTTCTGATGGTTAAAATAAGGCATACCTGTTGTCCTATAGATTATATGTAGTAATTTTCCTAAGATTATAGGGGGTGCTTTGTTTACATTTAGTGGGATCTCCAGGCATAAATGTAATCTGAGCCCCACTATTGATTAAAATCCCTGGAGGTTTGCCAATTGGTGCATTTTAGCAGATACTAAAGTTAATTCAGAACCTGTAACATATATAAAAATTCTCAACAAGATACTAGCAAATAGAATTCAACAGTACATGAAAAGAATTATTTATTATGATTAAGTGGGATTTATTCCTGGGATGCAAGGCTGGTTATTTCTACACCACATTCCTAAGATAAAGGATAAGAACCATATGATCCTCTCAGTAGATGCAGAAAAAGCATTTGATGAAATACATTCTGGATAAAAACTCTCAACAAAGTAGGAATAGATAAAACAACCTCAACATCATAAAGGCCATATGTGAAAGACCCACAGCTAATATCATCCTCAGGGAGAAAGTGAGAGCCTTTCCCCTACGGTTAGGAACAAGACAAGGATGCCCACTCTCACCTTTACTATTTAACATAGTATTGGAAGACCAAGCCTAAGCAATCAGACAACAAAAGGAAATAAAGGGCATACAGATCAGCAAGTAAGAAGTCAAACTTTCACTATTTGCGGACAACATGATACTCTATGTAGAAAACCTGAAAGACTCCACCAAACAATTGCTAGAGCTAATCCTTGAATTCAGCAAAGTTGTAGGATATAAAATCAACATGCAGAAATCTGTTGCATTTCTGTACACCGATAATGAAGCAGTAGAAAAAGAAATTAAGGAATCAGTCCCATTTATAATTGCACCAAAACCAATAAGATACCTAGGAATAAACCTAACTAAAGAGGTAAAAGATCTGTGCTCTGAAAACTATAGAAGACTTATGAAAGAATTGAAGAAGACGCAAAGAAATGGAAAAGCATTCCATGCTCATGGATTGGAAGAACAAACATTCTTAAAATATCCATACTACCCAAAACAGTCTGCGCATTTAATTCAGTCCCCATGAAAATACCACCAGCATTCTTCACAGAGCTAAAACAAACAACCCCAAAAAATTTGTGTGGAACCACAAAAGACTGGAATAGCCAAAGCAGTTCTGAAAAAGAAAACTGGTGGCATCATGATTCTGGATTTCAAGCTATATTATAAAGCTGTAGTCATCAAGACAGTATGGTACCAGCACAAACACAGACACATAGATCAGTGGAACAGAATAGAAAACCCAGAAATGGACCCACAACTATATTGGTCAGCTCATCTTCGACAAAACAGGAAAGAATAGCCGATGGAAAAAAGACCGTCTCTTCAACAATGGGTGTTGGGAAAACTGGATGGCGAAATGCAGAAGTATGAACCTGGACCACTTTCTTACACCTTATACAAAAATAAACTCAAAAGGGATGAAAAACCTAAATGTGAGACAGGAAATCATCAAAATCCTAGAGGAGAACACAGTCAGCAACCTCTTTGAGCTTGACCAGAGCAACTTCTTAATAGATATGTCACCAGAGTCAAGGGAAACAGAAGCAAACGTGAACTACTGGGACTTCATCAAGATAAAAAGCTTCTGCACAGTGAAGGAAGTAATCAACAAAATTAAAAGGCAGCCTAACAGAATGTGAGAATATATTTGCAAATGACATATCTGATAATGGGTTAGTACCCAAAATCTATAAAGAATTTATCAAATTCAGCACCCAAAAAACAAACAACTCAGTTAAGAAATAGGCAGAAGAATGAATAGACACTTTTCCAAAGAAGACATCCTGATGGCTAACAGATCGTGAAAAGATGCTCAACATCACTCATGTTCAGGGAAATACATATCAAAACCATGATGAGATATAACCTCACATCTGTCAGAATGGCTAAAATTACCAACACAGGAAACAACAGGTGTTGGCAAGGATGCAGAGAAAGGGGAGCCCTCTTGCACTGTTGGTGGGAATGCAAACTGGTGCAGCTACTTTGGAGAACAGTATGGAGGTTCTTCAAGAAACTAAAAATAGAACTGCCCTACAATCTAGCAATTGAATATTTGGTATTTACCCAAAGGATACAAAAATAAAGATTCGAAAGGGTACATGCATCCCAGTGTTTATAGCAGCATTATCAACAATAGCCAAACTGTGGAAAGAGCCCAAATGTCCGTTGACTGATGAATGGATAGGGAAGATGGAGTGTGTTTCATCAAGAGAATGAAATCTTGCTATTTGAAACGATGTGGATGGAGCTAGAATGTATTATGCTAAGTGAAATAAGTTAATTAGAGAAAGACAAATACCATATGATTTCATTCATGTGGAATTTAAGAAACGAAACATGAACACAGGGGAAGTGGTGGGAAAAAGAGAAGAGAGGGAAACAAACCACAGAGAATCTTAGCGATAGAAACAAACTTAGGGTTGATGGAGGGAAGTGGGTGGGAGATGTGCTTGATGGGTGATGGGTGTTAAAAGAGAGCCCTTGTTGTGATGACCACTGGGTGTTGTATGTAAGTGATAAATCACTGAATTCTCCTGAAACCAATATTGCATTGTATGTTAACTAAAATTTAAATTAAAAACATGAAAAGTAGGTTTACATATTTTTTTTTTTTAATTTTTTTTTCAACGTTTTTTATTTATTTTTGGGACAGAGAGAGACAGAGCATGAACGGGGGAGGGGCAGAGAGAGAGGGAGACACAGGATCGGAAACAGGCTCCAGGCTCCGAGCCATCAGCCCAGAGCCTGACGCGGGGCTCGAACTCACGGACCGCGAGATCGTGACCTGGCTGAAGTCGGACGCTTAACCGACTGCGCCACCCAGGCGCCCGAGGTTTACATATTTTTAATAATTTTTAAAAAAGTTTTATTTGAGAGAGAGAGTGTGTGCGCACAAGCAGGGGAGGGGCAGAGAGAGAGGAGAGAGAGAATTCCAAGCAGGCTTCATGCTGTCCGTGCAGAGGCGGACATGGGGCTCGACCTCACGAATTGTGAGATCATTGCCTGAGCTGAGATCAAGAGTCAGATGCTTAACTGGCTGAGCCACACAGGCGCCCCTAAACATTTTTAAATTAATGGAATGATAATGTTCATTGTAAACAAGTTTAATCAACACAGCCGAGTATGAATAAAAAGAACCCTGTATTATAGAGTCATGAAAGCTCATTTATCTTTTTGTTGTATAAGTTCTTTCAGTAAACTTTGGGGTTCCAGTTGGGTCAAATTGTGGACCTTTGTTTCAATTTAATTTTTTTTTCCTCCTAAGAGCTTCAAGTCAGTATTGTCAGGGCTAGGAGCCTCCCTCATGGCACTGGTTGCTTTATAGGATTTAAGGACCCTGGTGTACACTGGCCTTGAATTAACCCCTTTGCTGTGCCCACTGCTGCCGTGGATGTTTTCTCTACAGACTTGGGGATCAGGATCTTTGTTGTGACAGAGGCGTGGGCAATGGAGTGATGGATGTAGTGGACCAGTACAGGGCCCACAACCCAGAGGGTAATGCTTTGAAACCATTCTCTGCTTTAACCTTGCCTTTTCTTTCTGTGCTAGCCTTTGATTCTCTGTCTTTGTCTCTCTTTCCTCCCCTTCTCCCTTCCCTCTCTCCCTCTCCAAATTTTCTCAGTATTCTGGCATTTTCTGTTTTGTGCAGTAACTCATAGTGATGATCCTCTGAGTTGTTACAGGAAAGATTTGGGGTTCTGGTGACCTGCCTCTTCCTCTACAGAATGCCAGTCAGTCTCCAGGAGGTTGGGGTCTACATATCTAGTAAGATTATTCGTGTCTGGTGAGGAGCAAATGGGATGACACATGCGAGTTGGGGCCAAGTCCTCCATGCAGATGCTGGTGTTCCTCTGTCATATAGCAGGTTGGAGGTGGGCTTCTGAGCTTTCACTGATGGCAGAACTGAAGGTTAGAGATGTTGACTGATCTTATGCCTAACTGCTTGTAAAAGATTGAATTTGGAGAATCAGGTTTTCATTCCAGGACACTTCTCTCACATTTGTGTAAAAACCCCAAAATTTTGCAAACCCCTGTTCTTAATTAAAAAACTCAGTAACAATTCTTTCATTATTTAGTTTTTAGCAAAAAGACAGTAACTTGTTAAAAACACAAGTGCCATAGTTATTTGGCCTCTCCTCTCACTTGTCTTACTTTAAAAAAAAAAAAGTTTTATTCTGTGTGGCCTTAGTTTGTTACATTAAGAGAGGTTGTGGTATCTAAAACACTACCATTGTTACTTGAAAAACAAATAATCCAGTGAAGAAATGGGCAGAAGACATGAATAGACACTTTTCCAAAGAAGACATCCAGATGGCCAGAGACACATGAAAAGATGCTAAGTGTCACTCATCATCAGAGAAATACAAGTCAAAACCACACCGAGATACCACCTCACACTGGTCAGAGTCGCTAACATGAACAACTCAAGAAACAACAGATACTGGTGAGGATGTGGAGAAATGGGAACCTTCTTGCACTGTTTGTGGGAATGCAAACTGGTGCAGCCACTCTGGAAAACAGTATGGAAGTTCCTCAAAAAATTAAAAATAGAACTACCCTACAACCCAGCAATAACACTACTAGGAATTTGTCAAAGGATACAGGAGTGCTGAGTCATAAGGGCACATGTACCCCAATGTTTATAGCAGTGCTTTCAACAATAGCCAAATTATGGAAAAAGCCTAAATGCCTATCAACTGATGAATGGATAAAGAAGATGTGGTTAATATATACAATGGAATACTACTTGGCAATGAGAAAGAATGAAATCATGCCATTTGCAGCAGTGTGGATGGAACTGGAAGGTATTATGCTGAGTGAAATAAGTCAGTCAGAGAAAGACAGATATCATATGTTTTCACTCATGTGAATCTTGAGAAACTGAACAGAAGACCATGGGGGAAGGGAAGGGGAAAAAACAGTTACAGAGAGGGAGGGAGGCAAACCATAAGAGACTCTTAAATACAGAGAACAAACTGAGGGTTGATGAGGGGGTGGAGGAGAGGGAAAGATGGCTGATGGGCATTGAGGAGGGCCCTTGTTGGGATGAGCACTGGGTGTTGTATGTAAATGATGAACCATGGGAATCTACCCCCCCCCCCAAACCAAGAACACACTGTACATACTGTATGTTAGCCAATTTGACAATAAATTGTATTAAAAAAAAACCCCAAAAAATCTACCATGTTGTTTGGTCAGTTGCATTTATACTGAGTTAGTAAAATTATATCTTCTGTGCTAGTGATCCTTAATACTGGCTGAATATTAGAAATACTTAGCAACTTAAAAAAGGTAGTGCCCAGGTCCTGTCCCAGAGCAACTCAACCAGAATCTCAGGTGACAGAACTCAGGCGTGGTATCAAAGATATGTGTGCGCATGTGTATATAAGTGTGTATATGCATACCCCTCACCCAGTGCTTCTGAGGGCTGAGAACCTCATTCCAGGTCTTTTTCTATGACTTAAGCAAACATTAGTGCTTAATTTAGAGGTGCTATGTGATTTTATATTTGCAGTGTATAAAAATGTACATATTTCAAAAAACATCTGTCTACCCTTTGGCCACCTGTGCCTCTAGCCCCACATTTCCACTGACACTTCACGTTACTTAATTATCCAACAGATCATTGAAGGCTTACTTCTTGGCTTGCATTGTTCTAGGTACTTGGGATAACCAAGTACCAGATGAAGAGGGGGAAAAAATCCTGTCTTGGAGCTTATATTTTAGTTTACGAACGATTGCCAATTTGGTGAATGTAATGTAGTATTTTATTGTTTTAGTTTATATTTTTATAAACATGAGTTTGAGTAACTCTTCATAGCATTAGTCATTTGGGATTTCTCCTGTTTGATATCTGATAATTTTCTTACAGAATACGGGAGTTTCTTGAGTACTTGTCACTTGTTGGTTTTAGTTATTTTTAGATACTCCTGTTTGTAATATGATATCTCTTTCACAGATTTATATGTGTATTTCTAATTATGTTATGTAGAAAATAATTCATTTAGTATTGGCCTTCTAGGATAGGACATGTTTATACTTCAAGGTTTAGGTGAGCTGTGTCTTTATTTGCTCTGTAAGGAGTTTCATGACATTTGTTCTTGACTGAAACCTAAATTGTCAGTAGTCTAAAGTCATGGTTTTCAACTTTTGGGTCCCAAAACTCCTGAATTATACTCTGTCAATGGTGGTGGTCCTGTGTAGCAGTGGTTCTCGGTGGAATAGGGCAATATATAGAGTTAAAAATGATTTTTGAATCATGCTTCCATTACACATCCTCCCTTCTTTTGGATGCACTTGGGGGTCACTGGATAAAAGCAGTTCACATGAAATTCAGTTAGGTGATATCAAAGCTAAGTTTCTGGGGGGCACCTGGCTGGCTCAGTGGGTAGAACACATGACTGTTGATCTTGGGGTCATGAGTTTGAGCCCCAAGTTGGGTGTTGAAATTATTTAAGGAAATTAAAAAAAAAAAAGACTAAGTTTCTTAGTTGTGAAATGTAGTAAGGAATTGATGGAATATTTTAGAAGACATGCTTCAAAGAAAAGTTTGAATGATATATTGATTTCTTTATTAAAAGGTTACTGGGCCATTCATTACTTCATAAATCACACTGTACCTTTTATGGTGATGATTCATATAATTTTCTTTTAATCCTCAAACTTTCAGCTAATGTTGAGTATTGTAATGAACTTTCCATTTTTGGGAGGGACATTTGCAAAGAGACTGACAAGTGGATGCTACATTTTGAAAAGGAATTTATAGATATTTTTTTGATTTTTAATTTTTTAGATGATGGAGTTGATACTCAAAGTGGAACAAAGAAAGAAGATCTGAATGACAAAGAGAAAAGAGATGAAGAAGAAACTCCTGCACCTGCATGTAGGGCCAGATCAATCCTAGAGAGCTGGGTATGGGGCAAACAACCAGGTATGTATTCTGAACTTCGGAGATTCTGGTACTTTGGAAAGTATCAGATGGACCAGATGGACATTTGTTTTTTGGTAGTGGAATTCTTTTTTTAAAATTTATTTTAGAGAGAGAGTGTGAGGGAGAGGAGCAGAGGGGAAGCGAGAGAGAATCTTAAGCTGGTTTCATGCTCAGCACACAGCCCAAACGTGGGGCTTGAACCCATGACCCTGGGATCATGGCCTGAGTCGGAATCAAGAGTTGGATGCTAAGCCGACTGAGCCATCCAGATGTCCCAGTTATGGAATTCTTTAAAAAATTTTTTTAATGTTTATTTATTTTTGAGAGAGAGAGAGACAGGGCGCAAGTGGGGAAGGGGCAGAAAGAGAGGGAGACACAGAATCTGAAGCAGGCTCCGGGCTCTGAGCTGTTAGCACAGAGCCCGATATGGGGCTTGAACTCATGAACTGCAAGATCATGACCTGAACCAAAGTCAGACACTTAACTGACTGAGCCACTCAGGCACCCCCAGTTATGGAACTCTTAAAAATTTAACTTAAAATTTTTTTTATATTATGGTAAATTCTACATAACATACAATTGACTGGTTCAACCACTTTTAAGTATACAATTCAGTGACATTAAACATGTTCACAATGTTTTGTAATTATCACCACCATCCATTTACAGAACCTTTTCATATTCCCAAACTGAAGGAAACTTTATACTTATTAAATGGTAACTCCTGTTCTTCCCTACCCTCAGCCCCTGGAAACACAATTCTACTTTCTGTCTTTAGGATTTTGACTAGTCTGGTTACCTCGTGTAAGTGGAATCATAAAGTATTTGTCCTTTTATGTCTGGCTTATTTCATTATTTAGCATAATGTCTTCAAGGTTCATCTATGTTGTAGTATGTGTGAGAATTTCCTTCCTTTTAAAGGTTGAATAATAGTCCATTATATGTATAGATCACATTTTGTTGATCCTTTCATCCATGGATGGGCATGTATGTTGCTGCTATCTTGTAGCTGTTGTGAATAATGCTGCTATGAGTGTAAGTATACATAAGTTCTGCTTTCAGTTATTTGTGTATATACCCAGGAATGGAATTGCTGCATCATGTAGTAATTCTGTGTTTAATTTTTTGAGGACCTGGCAAACTTTTCCACAGTGGCTACACCATTTCATTTCCAGCAGCGTATGAGTGATCCTGTTTCTCTGTGTCCTCACCATCAATTGGTGTTGTCACTTTTTTTTATTATTAGGTGTGTGGTGTGGTATCTCATTGTGGTTTTAACTTTAAGAATCCTGTGGCTATTTACCATCTGTGTATCTTCTTCAGTAGAATACCTATTCATGTTAGATTTTTCTTTTTCTTTTTATCATGGTGTTTTTACACTTCTGTATATATTCCAGATACTAGTCCTTTGTCTTATCTATGGTTTGCAAATAATTTCTCTCAGTTCATAGCTTATCTTTTCACCCTCTCAACAGTGTCTTTAGTGCAGCAAAAGTTTCAAAATTTTGATAAAGTTCAGTATAGATTTTCCTTTCTTTTTCTTCCTCCTCCTCCTCTTCCTTCTCTTCTTTGCCTAGACCTTGAGCCTGAAGATTTTCCTCTATGTTTTTTCTCTAAAAGTTTTGTAGTTTTATGTTTTTCATGTATGCTTCTGTTTCATTTGAATTAAATTTTGTGTGCAATGTGAGGTTTAAGTCAAGTGTTTTTATTTTTTATTTTATTATTTTGCTTATAAATAATTGCTCCACCATTTTTTGAAAAGGCTACCTTTTTTTCATTGAATTGGTTTTGCACGTTTGTCAAGAATTATTTGGGTATACTTGTGTGGTCTATTTCTGGTTTCTCTATTCTGTTCTACTAATCCATATGTGTATCTGTCTGCACACAGCATGCTCTTCATTACTATAACTAAGAGTAAGTTTTGAAATCAGATAGACTGGTTCTTCCCACTTTATTATTCTTTTTTCATATTGTTCTAGCTGTTCTGGTTCCTTTGCCTTTCCTTACAAATTATTAAATAACTTTTGGATAATTTAATATCCATGTGTTCATTGCTAGTATATAGAAATACAATTTATTTCTATATTTTTATCTTGTATCCTGCAACCTTATTACTCTAGGAGGCTTTCTTGAATTTTCTATGTAGACCATCAGTTTTATTTCCCCCTTTCCAATCTATGCGTTTTCTATTACATTTTTTTGCCTTATTGTTCTGGCTAGAACTTCTTTACTATGTTTTATAAAAGTGGTGAGAGCAGCCTTACTTTATTCCTGATCTTAGGGGAAAACATTTAGTCTTTTCATTGTTAGCTATAATGTTAGCATAAGTTTTATAGATGCTTTTTATAAAGGTGAAGAAGTTCCTGTCTATTCCAGTTTCCTGAGAGTTTTTATTGTGAATGAGTGTTGAATTTTATCCAATGCTTTTTCTACATTGCTTGATTTGTCATGTAATTTTTCCCCCCTTTAGTTTGTTAATATGAAGGATCTGATTTTTGACTATTGAACCAGCTTTGCATTCTTGGAATAAACACCACTTGGTGATGATGTTCTTTTTATTAATTCTAGAATTAAGTTAATTCTACTTACTAATATTTTGTTAAAGATTTTTTGTGCCCATATTCACGAGAACAATATTCTATAATTTTTTTTTTTTGGTACTGTGTTGGGTTTTGATATCATGCTAATACTAGCTTCTTAAAATGTATTGGGTGTATTGCCTTTTCTGTATTATAGAAGAGATTGTTTAGAATCTGTCAATTATGTTTTAATATTTGGTAACATTCTTCAGTGAAGCAATCTGAATCTTGTGATTTCCTTTTTGAGATTCTTAAATAATGAATTCAATTTTCTTAATAGTTGTATGGCAGTTTCTTTTTCTTTTTAAATTTTTTTTTAATTTTTAATTTTAATTTAATTTAATTTTATTTTATTTTTTTATTATTTTTTTTAATGTTTATTTTTGAGAGGCAAAAAGAGACAGAGTGTGTGTGGGGGAGGGGCAGAGAGAGAGGGAGACACAGAATCTGAAGCAGGCTCCAGGCTCTGAGCTGTCAGCACAGAACCCAATGTGGGGCCCGAACTCATGAACCGTGAGATCATGACCTGAGCTGAAGTCGGATGCTCAACTGACAGCCACCCAGGCGCCCCTAAAGTTTTTTTTTTTTTAATGTTTATTCATTTTTGAGAGAGAGAGAGAGCGAGCATGAGTTGGGGAGCAGCAGAAGGCGAAGGAGACACAGAATCCAAAGCAGGCTCCAGGCTCTGAGCTGTCAGCACATAGCCCAACGTGGGGCTTGAACCCATGAACTGTGAGATCATGACCTGAGCCAAAGTCACATGTTTAACCAACTGACCCGCCCAGGTGCCCCAGTTTTATGGCAATTTAAATGATCTGTTTCGTATTTGCTGAGTTGGGGTAGTTTGTATTTTTTGAGGAATCTGCCCATTTTGTCTAAGTTGTCTAATTTATATGTGTAGAATTGTTCCCTAATAGCTCCTAATTATCTGTAGAGCCCATTTCTTTCTTTCTTTTTTTTTAATTTATTTTGGGAGAGTAGGAGTGTGAATGGGGGAGGGGCAGAGAAAGAGGGAGCATGAGAGAGAATCTCAAGCAGGCTCCGTGCTGTCATTATAGAGCCCAACATGGGGCTTGATCTCATGAACCCTGAGATGATGACCTGAGCCGAAATCAAGAGTTGGATGCTTAACCGACTGAGCCACCCAGGAGCCCTGAGCCAGTTTCTTTCATGATATTTGTAATTCACGTCTGTTCTCTTTTTGTTTTTTGTCAGTCCTCTTTATGGGTGTGTCAGTTTTTGTGATCTTTTGAAAGAACCAGTTCTCTGTTTCATTGATTTTTCTCTACTGTTTTTTCCATTTTTCAATCTTACTGTTTTTGCTCTTAGTTATTTCCATTTTTTTTTTTTTTTGCTTACTTTTTGATTTATTTTGCTATTTTTTTCCTAAGTTGCTGAGATGGGAGCTTATATTTATTGATTTGAAAGTTTCCCACTTTTCAGATTACGTATTTAGTACTGTACATTTCTTTTTTTTTTTGTTTTTTAAAGTTTATTTATTTATTTTGAGAGAGAGTGAGCAAGCAAACACAAGCAAGTAAGTGGTATAGAGAGAAGGGATAGAGAGAATCCCAAGCAGGCTCTGTAGTGTCAGTGCATAGCCTGATGCGGGGCTTGATCTCATGACCCATCAGATCATGACCTGAGCTGAAATCAAGAGTGGGACACTCAACCAACTGAACCACCAGGCGTGCCAGGACTGTACATTTCTCTCATGACTGCTTTAACTCCCCCCATGACCCCCAATTTGCTCTGTTCTATTTACAACTTAATTCAAGTCAGCATATTTTTGATATCCCTTCCTCTCTGACCCATGGATTATTTAAGAGTGTGTTGTTTTGTTCCCAGGAGTATGGCGATTTTCCCATTATTTTTCTGTAACTGAATTTTTCTGTTTCTAGTTTGTTTCCATTGTTTTGGAGAACATACTCTGTGATTTCACTTCTTTTAAATTTGTTGAGGTTTGTTTTGTGGCTCAGGATATGACTGTTTTGATATTTGTTGTGAATGATTGTGTATTCTACTATTGGCTGGAGTGTTTGAAACATGTTGATTAGATTGTGTTGGTTGTTCCAATCCAAGATCCTGTGGGTAGATCCAGTGGTGTTGTTGCATTCTTTTGTGTCTTCTTGTGTCAGTTGTTGAGAGAAATGTTGAGGTCTTCAACTGTAAGGGTATGTAAATGTCCTTTTCTCTTTTCAGTTTTTTTGTTGTTGTTGTTCACATATTTTGTGGTTTGGTGCATACACATTTAGAATTATTATGTTTTAATGGTGGATTGACCATTATCTCATTAAAAATTTTTTTTTTAAGATCTACCCTATGACCCAGCAATAGCACTGCTAGGAATTTACCCAAGGGGTACAGGAGTACTGATGCATAGGGGCACTTGTACCCCAATGTTTATAGCAGCACTCTCAACAATAGCCAAATTATGGAAAGAGCCTAAATGTCCACCAACTGATGAATGGATAAAGAAATTGTGGCAGTCAACAGCAATGAGAAAGAATGAAATATGGCCCTTTGTAGCAACGTGGATGGAACTGGAGAGTGTTATGCCAAGTGAAATAAGCCATACAGAGAAAGACAAGATACCATATGTTTTCACTCTTATGTGGATCCTGAGAAACTTAACAGAAACCCATGGGGGAGGGGAAGGAAAAAAAAAGAAACAAAAAGAGGTTAGAGTGGGAGAGAGAGCCAAAGCATAAGAGACTCTTAAAAACTGAGAACAAACTGAGGGTTGATGGGGGGTGGGAGGGAGGGGAGGGTGGGTGATGGGTATTGAGGAGGGCACCTTTTGGGATGAGCACTGGGTGTTGTATGGAAACCAATTTGACAATAAATTTCATATATTGAAAAAAAATTTTGTTTTTTAATATTATTTTTGAGAGAGAGGGAGACAGAGTACAAGTGGGGAGGAACAGAGAGAGAGGGAGACGCAGAATCCAAAGCAGGCTCCAGGCTCTGAGCTGTCAGCACAGTCTGACTGGGGGCTTGAACTCATGAACTGTGAGTTCATGACCTGAGCCTAAGTCAAACACTTTACTGACTGAGCCACCCAGGCACCTTTTCTCATTTTTTAATGTTGCTCTGTGTTTCTAGTAATTATCTTTGCTCTGATGTTTACTTTATTTGACACTAGTATACCCGTTGTTGCTTTCTGTTTGCATGCTTTTTGTTTTTTCTGTCCCTTTACTTTTGCCCATTTGAAGTTACTTTCTTGTGTATGGCTTATAGTTGGGTTCTGTTATTTAGTCTACTCTGCCAATATCTGTCTTTTAATTGGTGTCTTCATTTAGACTGCATTGAATTTCATGTAATTATTGGTAAATTGTAGCTTAAATTAAGACTTCTGTTTTACATTTTCTCTTTGCTCTGTTTTATTCATTTTTGTTTTGTTCATACTGCCTCTCTTGACCATTTTTAGAATTACATTTTGATTTATCTATAGTGTTTTTGAGTTTATTTTTTTGTGTATCCTTTTTAGTAGTTTGTGTGGTTAATACATTATATATGTATAACTAAGGACAGTTTCCTGGTTGTGTCATTTAACCAGTTTGATTGATGTACAGAAACCTTCCCTTTATCCTTTTCTGTTTATATGATTGCCTTAAATATTTTGTTGCTTGTATTTATAACCACATTTGGTAATACTATAATTTTTGGGTGAAGGTTCAGACATAAGTTAGAAAAGTCAAGAGATGAAGAAAATACTATTGTATTTACCCATGTATTACTTACAGTGTTCTTCCTTCCTGAGTGCCAAGGTTTTCCTTTTATTGTTTCCATTCTGTTTAGAGAACTTCCGTTAGCCATTCTTTTAGTGTGGGTCTGCTGATGACACATATTCTTAGTTTTCCTTCATCTGAGAATGTTTTATTTTCCTTTCATTCCTGAAGGAGGTTTTTGTTGTATTTAGGATTCTGTGTTAATGATTCCTTTTTTTTCCCCATCACTTTAAAAATATTTTGTTGCTTTCAGCTGGCCTCTGTGGTTTCTGATGAAAAATTTGCTGTTACACGAATTGTTATTCCACCATAGTTAAGGTGTTTTTCTTTGGCTGTTTTTACAATATTTTCTTTGCCTTTAGTTTAATTATGATGTGTCTTAGTGTGGATTTCTTTGGGTACATCCTGTTTGGAATTTGCTCACCTTCTTAGATTTGTAGATTTACATCTTGCTGATGTGGGAAGTTTTCAGCTTTACTTCTTAGAATACTTTTTCAATCCCACCCCCTTCTTTAACCACCCGAAGTTCAATGAGAAAAATGTTAGATCTTTTATTATATTCCCATAGGTAGGTCCTGTGGCTGCTCATTTTTTTTTAAGATGAGGTATAATATATATGAGATATATAATATGTATGAGATATAATGATATATGTAATATTATGTTAGTTTCAGGTGTACAGTATCTTGATTTGGTATTTACATATATAAGAATGATCACCATAGTAGTCCAGTTACCATAGTCACCATATATAATTAAAAAAATTTCTGTGATGAGAACCTTTAAGATCCACTCTCCTAGCAACTTTCAAACATGCAGTACAGTATTAACTACAGTCACTGTTGAACGCTACACCCACATGACTTACTCATGTTATAACTGAAAATGTGTGTCTTTAGATCCCCTTATCTGTTTTGCCTGCTCCCTCAACCACCCTACCCCAGTGACTCAAAACAACCACTAATCTGTTCTCTGTATCCTTGAGCTTGGTTTTGTTTGTTTGATTTTGTTTTGTTTTCGTTTTTACATTCCACATACAAGTGAGATCATCTAGTATTTATCTTTTTATATCTGATTTATTTCACTTAGCATAATGCCTTCAAAATCCATCTTTTTACGTCTTCTTTCACTTAGCATAATATTTTCATAGTCCATCTATGTTGTTACAAATGGCAGTATTTCCTTTTTTATGTCTGAATAATATTACAATGTGTATATACACCATATTTTCTTTACTCATCTATCCATCAGTGGACATTTAGTTTATTCCTATTTCTTGGCTATTGTAAATAATGCTGAAAATGGGGGTACATATATCTTTTCAAATTAGTGTTTTTGTTTTCTTCACATGAATACCAAGAAGTGGAATTACTGAATCATATGGTAATTCTGTTTTTGATTTTTTTGAGAAACCTCCTTAGTGTTTTCCATAGTAGCTGCACCAATTTACATTCCCAAAAATCGTGTAAGAGTGTTGCCTTTTTTCTACATCTTAACCAGGACTCATTATTATTATTTTTTTTATTCTAGCCATTCTAATAGAGGTGAGGTTATATTGATTTATAGTTGTTATTTACATTTACTTGATAAATGTTGTTGAGTACCTTTTCATATACCTGTTGTCCATCTGTATGTCTTCTTTGGAAAACTGTATATTCAAATCCTCTTCTCATTTTTAATTACATTTTTTTTGCAATTGAGTTGTGTGAGTTTTTTAAAATATATTTTGGATATTAACACCTTATCCCTTATCAGATACATCATTTGCAAATATTTTCACCCAGTTGGTAGGTTGCCTTTTCATTTTGTTGATAGTTTCCTTTGCTATGCAGAAGCTTTTTAGTTGGCTATAGTCCCATTTGATTATTTTTGCTTTTGGTGTCAGATTGAAAAAATCATTGCCAAGGTCTGTGTCAGGGAGCTTATCACAAATGTTGAATTCTAGGATTTTTATGGTTTCAGGTCTTACATTCAAGTTTTTTATCCATTTTGAGTTAATTTTTGTGTGTGGTGTAACATAGTGGTCCAGTTTCATTCTTTTGTGTGTGCCTGTCGAGTTTACCCAACACCATTTATTGAAGAAACTGTCCTTTCTCCATTGAATATTCTTGGCTCCTTTGTTGTAAATTAATTGACCATATATGCATAGGTTTATTTCTGGGCTCCAATCTGTTCCATTGATCTGTGTGTCTGTTTTTATGTCAATACCATATTGTTTTGATTAGTATAACATAGTAATATAGTTTGAAATTAGGGAGTGTGGTGCCTCTGGCTTTGTTCTTTGTCTCAAGATTGCTTTGGCTATCTGGTCTTTTGTGGTTCCATACAACTATTAGGATCATTCTGTTTCTATGAAAAATGCCATTGAAATTTTGACAGGGATTTTGAATCTGTAGATTGCTTTAAGTACTATGGACATTTTAACGATACTAATTCTTCCAGTTCATGAATATGTATTATCTTTCCATTTATTTGTGTCATCTTCAGTTTCTTTCATCTATGTCTTCTATTTTTCAGTGTACAGGTCTTTGGCCACCTTTGTTAAAGTTATTCTTAGGTATTTTATTCTTCTTGATGCAGTTATAAGTGGGATTGTTTTCTTGATTTCTCTGATCATTATTTATAGAAATGCATCAGATTTTTGTGTATTGAGTTTTGTATTTTACTGTACTAAATTTGCTTATTAGCTCTGACAGGATTTTTTTTTTTTTTTTTTTTTTTGGTGGTCTTCAGAGTTTTCTCTGTAGAATATCATGTCATCTACAAATAGTGACAGTTTTATTTTTTCCTCTCCAATTTGGATGCCTGTATTTCTTTTTCTTGCCTGAATGCTCTAGCTAGGATTTCTTATACTATGTTGAATGAAGTGGCATCCTTGTCTTGTTCCTGATTTTTGAAGAAAAGCTTCCAGGTTTTCACTGTTAAGTCATTGTTAGCTGTAGGCTTGTCATACATGGCTTTTATTATCTTGAGTTACATTCTGTCTATACCTGCTTTGTTGAGAGCTTTTATCTTAACTGGATGGTGAATTTTTTCAAATGCTTTTTCTGTATCTATTGAGATTATCATATGATTTTTATTTTTCATTTTGTTAATGTATACACCACATTGATTGATTTGTGGATGTTTATCATCCTTGCATCTCTGGGAATAAATCCCATATGTTCATGGTGTATGTATTGTCCTTTTAATGTATTGATGAATTCAGTGTGGTAATATTTTGTTAGGGATTTTGGTGTGTATGTTCATTAGGGAAATTGGCCTGTAATTTTTTTTTTCTTGTGATGTCCATATCTGGCCTTGGTATTAATTCTCGCCTTATAAAATGAGTTAGGAAGTGTTCTCTCCTCTTCAATTTTTGGAAGAGTTAAGAGAAGGGTTGGTGTTAATTCTTTTTTGAATGTTTGACAGAATTTACCAGTGAAGCCATCAGGTTCTGGACATTTTTTTGTTAGGAGGTTTTTGATTATTGATTAAATTTTCCTTATATTTGATATTCTCTTTTTCTTTCTCATTCAGTCTTGGAATGTTTCTAGGAATTTGTCCATTTCTTCTAGGTTGTGCAATTTGTTGGTGTATAATTGTATATAGTAGTTTCTTATGAACTTTTGTATTTCTGTATTGTCAGTCTAACATCTCTTTCATTTCTGATTTTGAGTCCTCTCTTTTTTCTTGGTGACTTTAGCTAAATGTTTGTCAATTTTGTTTAAATTATCAAAGAACCAGCTCTTGGTTTCATTGATGTTTTCTTTTGCTTTTTATTACTTATTTCATTATTTCATCTCTGATCTTTGTTTTTTCCTTCCTTCTATCAACTTTATCCTTCATTTGTTCTTCTTTTGGTAGTTCCTTGAGGTGTAAAATTAGATTGTTTATTTGAGATGTATCTTGTTTCTTGATGTAGGTGTTTATTGCCTATCTCTTTTAGAACTGCTTTTGCTGCATCCCATGAGTTTTGGTATGCTCTATTTTTATTTTCATTTGTCTCCAGGTATTTTTCGATTTCTCTTGATTTCTTGGTTGAAGCATTGGTTGCCAAGTAGTGTGCTGCTTAATCTCCACATATTTGTGAATTTTCCAATTTTCTTTTTGTAATTAATTGATTTCTAGTTTCATACCATTGTGGTTGGAAAAGATGCTTGATGTGATTTCAGTCTTCTTAAATTTATTAAGACTTTTCTTGTGGTTTAATATCCTGGAGAATTTCCATGTTGACTTGAGAAGACTATATATTCTGTTGTTTTGCCGTATATATCTGCTGTGTCCATCTGGTCTAATGTGTAAATTAAGGTGATCTTTCCTTACTGATTTTATGACTGGATAATCTATACATTGATGAAAGGAGAATATCAAAGTCCCCAAATATTTATATGGTCTTATGTTGGGTGCATAAATATTTGTAAATGTTATATCCTCCTGTTGGATTGACTTTTTAAAAAAATGTTTATTTATTTATTTTGGTGGGGGAGGTCAGAAAGGGGGGAAAGAGAATCTGTGCTGAAGGTGTGGAGCCCAGCATGGGGCTCAGTCCCACCAACTGTGAGATCATGACCTGAGCCGAAATCAAGAGTCAGGTGCTCAACTGACTGAGCCACCCAGGTGCCCCTGCATTGGCTTTTTTAAATCATTATGTAATGCTTTTCTTTAGTTCTTATACAGTCTTTATTTTAAAGTCTGTTTTGTCTGATATAAGTGTATCTATGCCCACTCTGCTTTGGTTGTCATTTGCACAGAATATCTTTTTTAATCTCTTCACTTTCTCTTTGTGTCCTTATGTCTGAAGGTGAATCTCTTGTAGGCAGCATAAAGATAGATCTTGTTCTTTTATCCATTCAGCCACTTCATATCTTTTGATTGGAGAACTTTCTGTACTTACATGTAAACTGATTATTGGTAAGTATGTGCTTACTGCCATTTTGTTAATTGTTTTCTGGCTGATTTGTAGTTCCTCTGTTCTTTTGTTTTCTTTGTGGTTTGATGGCTTTCTTTATTGTTATGCTCAGATTTCTTTCTCATTATCTTTTGTGTACCTGCTGTAGGTTTTTGTATTATGGTTAGCATGAGGTTTGCATATTTATAAGTCTATTTTAAGTTGGTAACAGCATAAGTTTGAAAACATTCTAAAGCTCAGACTTTTTACTCTCACCCCCATGCTTTATATTTTTATGTCACAATTTATATCTTTTTGTACTGTGTATCTCTTAATTATTGTAGTATATACTGTATTTTTACTAATTTTGTCTTTTAACCTTTATACCATGTTTATAAGTGATTGATCTTCTACCTTTACTATATATTTCTCTTTCCTGTGAGAGTTGTACTTTCATATATTTTCTTGTTACTAATTGGTTACCTTTCTTTTCAGTTTAAGGAAGTCCCTTTAACGTTTTTTGTAAGTGGTTAGTAGTGCTGAATTCCTTTAGCTTTTGCTTGTCTAGAAAATTATCTCTTTTTCAGTTCTGTATAACTTTGTTGGGTACAGTATTCTTGGTTGGAAGTTATTTTCTTTCAGCACTTTGAATATATCATGCCAGTCTTTTCTGGCCTGCAAAATTTCTGCGGGAATATCTTCTGAGGGTTCCTTGTATGCAACAAGTTGTTTTTTTCTTGCTGCTTTTAAGATTCCTTTTTTGTTTTTAATTTAGGCATTTTAATTTAGTTACAATGTGATTTTAGTGTGGGTTTCTTTGAGTTGTCTTATTTGGAACTCTCTGAGCTTCCTGGATCTTGATGTCTTTTCCTTTGTTAGATTAGGGAAATATTCGGATGTTATTTTTTCAAAGAAATTTTCTGTCCCTTTCTCTTTCTCTTTCTTCTGGGACTTCTATATTGTCAATGTTAGTTTACTGGATGTTGTCCCAGAGGCCAACAGAGAAATTTAGTAGGAATGTGGCTGTTGGCTCCCAGGATCTGAAGCTGCCAGGCTGATGAAGGTAGTGGCCTCATGGCTAATAATCATTAGAGACAACATACACAGGATACTCGTGCTCTTGCCAACACTGGAAGCTTTACTGGTGTAGGGAATTTGCAGAAGGGAACTTAATTTACTACTCAGCTTAAGGCAGTGTTATGTTTAGTTAGGAGATCAGAATCCTTTGAATTATTTTCATTCATGTAGTTGTCTTCTAGGTACTTAAAAAAAAGCTCCTTAATTGTGGAAAATTCAGACATACATTATATAATAGAGCAGTATAATGGAAATACCACTTACCTATCACACATTTTACTACAGTTAGTCTTTGAACAATGTGAGGATTGGAGCACTAATCCCCATCCAGTCAGAAATCTTCATATAGCTTTTGATTTCCCCAAAACTTCACTATTAATAGCCTATTGTGGACTGGAACTGGAAACACAAGCAGTCAATTAACATGTATTTTTTTAATATGTATCATACACTGTATTTTTATGGTAAAGTAAGGTAGGGAAAAGAGAATGTTATGAAGATCATAAGAAAAAGAAAAAAAACATTTAAAGGACTGCAGTGTATTGGTGCAGTAAGTTTACATGGTCTGTTTTCAAGATGAATTGTCAATAATATTTCGATATTGTCTTATATGATATGCACTAGATATACATATTATAAATGCTGGATAGTAAAAATGAAAAGATACTTGGAAAAAGAAATTCCTATTTATTTACAGTTATAATGATTCATGAATCCATAACAAAGAAGCAGCAATGTGGTTGCTTTATGGTAGCCTAGTGTAATTGATACAATTGCTTCATGGTGGCCTCACCTATACGCTAATGAATGGATTGTTATAAGATTTTTATAGCATACTGTATTACAGTCATATTCGTAATGCAATATTGGAAACATTGTTAAAAGTTTTTAGAAAACCACTTACCTGTGATGATAGGCTGATATACATTTTCTCCAATTATGAGAGTGAGAGACAGAGGGGTGCATACTGTACAGTAATGTAATTCTTTTCTTTTTTTTTCAATATATGAAATTTATTGTCAAATTGGTTTCCATACAACACCCAGTGCTCATCCCAAAAGGTGCCCTCCTCAATGCCCATCACCCACCCTCCCCTCCATCCCACCCCCTATCAACCCTCAGTTTGTTCTCAGTTTTTAAGAGTCTCTTATGCTTTGGCTCTCTCCCACTCTAACCTCTTTTTTTTTTTTTTTCTTCCCCTCCCCCATGGGTTTCTGTTACGTTTCTCAGGATCCACATAAGAGTGAAAACATATGGTATCTGTCTTTCTCTGTATGGCTTATTTCACTTAGCATCACACTCTCCAGTTCCATCCACGTTGCTACAAAGGGCCATATTTCGTTCTTTCTCATTGCCCTGTAGTACTCCATTGTGTATATAAACCACAATTTCTTTATCCATTCATCAGTTGATGGACATTTAGGCTCTTTCCATAATTTGGCTATTGTTGAGAGTGCTGCTATAAACATTGGGGTACAAGCGCCCCTATGCATCAGTACTCCTGTATCCCTTGGGTAAATTCCTAGCAGTTCTATTGCTGGGTCATAGGGTAGGTCTATTTTTAATTTTCTGAGGAACCTCCACACTGTTTTCCAGAGTGGCTGCACCAGTTTGCATTCCCACCAACAGTGCAAGAGGGTTCCCGTTTCTCCACATCCTCTCCAGCATCTATAGTCTCCTGATTTGTTCATTTTGGCCACTCTGACTGGCGTGAGGTGATATCTGAGTGTGGTTTTGATTTGTATTTCCCTGATGAGGAGTGACGTTGAACATCTTTTCATGTGCCTGTTGGCCATCCGGTTGTCTTCTTTAGAGAAGTGTCTATTCATGTTTTCTGCCCATTTCTTCACTGGGTTATTTGTTTTTCGGGTGTGGAGTTTGGTGAGCTCTTTATAGATTTTGGATACTAGCCCTTTGTCCGATATGTCATTTGCAAATATCTTTTCCCATTCCGTTGGATGCCTTTTAGTTTTGTTGGTTGTTTCCTTTGCTGTGCAGAAGCTTTTTATCTTCATAAGGTCCCAGTAATTCATTTTTGCTTTTAATTCCCCTGCCTTTGGGGATGTGTCGAGTAAGAGATTGCTACGGCTGAGGTCAGAGAGGTATTTTCCTGATTTCTCCTCTAGGGTTTTGATGGTTTCCTGTCTCACATTCAGGTCCTTTATCCATTTTGAGTTTATTTTTGTGAATGGTGTGAGAAAGTGGTCTAGTTTCAACTTTCTGCATGTTGCTGTCCAGTTCTCCCAGCACCATTTGTTAAAGAGACTGTCTTTTTTCCATTGGATGTTCTTTCCTGCTTTGTCAAAGATTAGTTGGCCATATGTTTGTGGGTCTAGTTCTGGGGTTTCTATTCTATTCCGTTGGTCTATGTGTCTGTTTTTGTGCCAATACCATGCTGTCTTGATGATGACAGCTTTATAGTAGAGGCAAAAGTCTGGGATTGTGATGCCTCCTGCTTTGGTCTTCTTCAAAATTACTTTGGCTATTCAGGGCCTTTTGTGGTTCCATATGAATTTTAGGATTGCTTGTTCTAGCTTCGAGAAGAATGCTGGTGCAATTTTGATTGGGATTGCATTGAATGTGTAGATAGCTTTGGGTAGGATTGACATTTTGACAATATTTATTCTTCCAATCCATGAGCAGGGAATGTCTTTCCATTTCTTTATGTCTTCTTCAATTTCCTTCATAAGCTTTCTATAGTTTTCAGCATACAGATCTTTTACATCTTTGGTTAGATTTATTCCTAGGTATTTTATGCTTCTTGGTGCAGTTGTGAATGGGGTCAGTTTCTTTGGCTTTCTGTTGCTTCATTATTAGTGTATAAGAATGCAACTGATTTCTGTACATTAATTTTGCATCCTGTGACTTTGCTGAATTCATGTATCAGTTCTAGCAGACTTTTGGTGGAGTCTATCGGATTTTCCATGCATAGTATCATGTCATCTGCAAAAAGCGAAAGCTTGACTTCATCTTTGCCAATTTTGATGCCTTTGATTTCCTTTTGTTGTCTGATTGCTGATGCTAGAACTTCCAACACTATGTTAAACAACAGTGGTGAGAGTGGGCATCCCTGTCGTGTTCCTGATCTCAGGGAAAAAGCTCTCAGTTTTTCCCCATTGAGGATGATGTTAGCTGTGGGCTTTTCATAAATGTCTTTTATGATGTTTAAGTATGTTCCTTCTATCCCGACTTTCTCGAGGGTTTTTATTAAGAAAGGGTGCTGAATTTTGTCAAAGGCCTTTTTGCATCGATTGACAGGATCATATGGTTCTTATCTTTTCTTTTATTAATGTGATGTATCGCGTTGATTGATTTGTGAGTGTTGAACCAGCCCTGCAGCCCAGGAATGAATCCCACTTGATCATGGTGAATAATTCTTTTTATATGCTGTTGAATTCGATTTGCTAGTATCTTATTGAGAATTTTTGCATCCATATTCGTCAGGGATATTGGCCTGTAGTTCTTTTTTCTACTGGGTCTCTGTCTGGTTTAGGAATCAAAGTAATACTGGCTTCCTAGAATGAGTCTGGAAGTTTTCCTTCCCTTTCTATTTCTTGGAATAGCTTGAGAAGGATAGGTATTATCTCTGCTTTAAACGTCTGGTAGAACTCCCCTGGGAAGCCATCTGTTTCTGGACTCTTATTTGTCGGGAGATTTTTGATAACCGATTCAATTTCTTCCCTGGTTATGGGTCTGTTCAAGCTTTCTATTTCCTCCTGATTGAGTTTTGGAAGAGTGTGGGTGTTTAGGAATATGTCCATTTCTTCCAGGTTGTCCAATTTGTTGGCATATAATTTTTCATAGTATTCCCTGATAATTGTTTGTATCTCTGATGGATTGGTTGTAATAATTCCATTTTCATTCATGATTTTATCTATTTGGGTCATCTCCCTTTTCTTTTGGAGAAGCCTGGTTAGAGGTTTATCAATTTTGTTTATTTTTTCAAAAAACCAACTCTTGGTTTCGTTGATCTGCTCTACAGTTTTGTTTAGATTCTATATTGTTTATTTCTGCTCTGATCTTTATTATTTCTCTTCTGCTGGGTTTAGGCTGCCTTAGTAATGTAATTCTTTGAAAGGAAAGTTATAAAACAGCAAGGAAACTAACACATTATTAATTTTTTTTTTTTAATTTTTTTTTTCAACTTTTTTATTTTTTTTATTTTTTTTATTTTTGGGACAGAGAGAGACAGAGCATGAACGGGGGAGGGGCAGAGAGAGAGGGAGACACAGAATCGGAAACAGGCTCCAGGCTCCGAGCCATCAGCCCAGAGCCTGACGCGGGGCTCGAACTCACGGACCGCGAGATCGTGACCTGGCTGAAGTCGGACGCTTAACCGACTGCTCCACCCAGGCGCCCCAACACATTATTAATTTTATATTAAATATCACTTTATGCCTCTATAAGGGTAGGCTATCTACTTCCATATAAGTCTTGCACACAACCTTCTAAATGTTGAATACTTATGATGATGATGTTGATGATGATGATGACAACATAAAAATGTCTTCTACAGTTCTTGCTGTACAGTTATTAGATTTTCACACAACAGCACTCACACATATACATCAGATAACTTTATTAACTTTATGGCATGATTATTCATTAATTGGAGGTGAATTATCATAAAGGTATTCATTATTGTCCTAATGTTGTGTAGGTTGAGGAGGAGGAAGAAGAGGAGGGGTTGGTCTGTTTGCCTCAGGGGTGGTGGAGGCAGAAGAATTGGAGGAGGTAGAAGGGGAGGCCGGAGAGGCAGGAACATTCAATGTAACTTTATGGGAATACATTGTAATTTCAGACTTTTTTGCCTTTTCATATCTCTGAAAATGTTTCTATATATACCAACCCTTCTTCTACTGTTTGCTTTGGTTTCATTGCCCATATCATAAAAGGGTCCACATTGTAAAAGAAGTCAAAACTGTTTTTGAGTAATTGGAACCCTTCTGCGAAGTTGTGTAATGTCACTTTTTTTTCTGGCATTGCTTCTACATCTTCTTGTTACAGACTTCACAATGTAACTGTTTACACTGCAAATATAAAAATTTGTAACAAGGGTTAATCCATAGAGCAATCAAGAATACTTATGTATGGTAAGAAATAACAAAAGAATATGTGTGTGTGTGTGTGTGTGTGTGTGTGTGTGTGTATGTCTGTGTATATACACATACACACATATATATGTATACATATATACACTGTCTTGCTTGCACTGATTGGGAATCACTTATCTTCATTACATTATCTTCTGTTAATTCCTCTGGTGTGGTGTCTGTTACCTCTTGAATTTCTCCAGGATCCATATCTTGAAACCCTTACTCCTCACCCTTTTGCCTTATCCACAGCCTCTTTCGTGATTTCTTTGATTGTCTCTGTCATAAATCCCATGAAGTCATGCACAACATCTGGACACAGTTTTCTCCAACAGGAGATTTGTTTCAGGCTTGATGGTGTTTATAGCTTTTTCTATAACAGCAATGGCATCTTCAGTGGTGTAATCCTTCCAGACTTTCATGATGTCCTATCAGGATTCTCTTCCACAATGTTAGTGATCCCTTCCACAGAGTACTGTGTGTAATGAGCCTTAAAGGTCCTTATGACTCCCTGATCTAGAGGCTGAATTAGAGACATTGTGTTTGGAGGCAAGAACACCACTTTGATGACACCTTCAGTGTTAAACTCAAGGGGTTCTACATGGCCAGGGGCATTGTTCAATATCAAAAGAACTTTAGAGGGGAACAGGAAGTTGGTGGCGTAGGAGGATGTTGGGCTCACCTCGTCCTGCTGATCACTTAGAATCCACCCACATCTGCCTAAATAACCAAGAAAACCACCGGAAGACTAGCAGAACGGACTCTACAGAGCCAAGCGTAGACAAGAGGCCCACGGAAGAGGGTAGGAAGGACAGAGAGGTGGTGCATGCTACACGTACTGGCAGGAGGGAGCTGGGCAGTGAAGGGGCAGCCCGCCAGGCAAGGCAGAGCCCCCGAAGTCTGGCTTGTAAAAGCGGAGGGGCCAGACTCTGTGAGTTCTGACAACCAGCGGGACTTAACATCTGGAATGTTAAAAGTCAACAGCTGTGCTCTCTGAGAGCTGGGAGGGTGAGAGGACGCCGGGCGGGGGGGGTGGGGAGGGTTGTTGAGCCCTGGAAGGACAGAGCTCGGTGGGGGAAAAAAGGCGCTGGCACACGCCATTTCTCTCTCCCATCCCCCAGCCAAAATTCCAATGGGAACCCATTCCTGTCGCTGAACTTTCTGGCACCGCGCAAATGCCCAAAGCTGTGCTTCTGTGGATCCATCCCTCCAGTGGGCCTGCCTCCCTCCCAGTGCTGCAGGGCTCTTCCCTCAGGGGACCACCAAGGACAAAGCTAGCTAAGCCTGCCCCTTCCGCCTCTGTGCACCTTGCGGATCCACCCTGGCTAATATGCCCTTGGCCAGATCCCATCGAAGCAGTACCACAAGCCTGGCAGTGTGCAAGCAGCCCAGACAGGGGCCACACCACTCCACAGTGAGTCCTGCCCCTGAGAGAAGGGAAGATGAGGTACACACCAGTCTGTGGCCCCAGTGGTGGGCTGGGGGCAGACATCACGTCTGACTGTGACCCTGCCCACCAACACAAGTTTCTCCAGACAGCACAGGGGAAGTGCCCTGCAGTTTGGAGCTACCACAGGGACTACCCAAAATGATGAAATGGAATTCTCCTCAAAGGAAACTCCAGGAAGTAGCGACAGCTAACGAATTGATCAAACTGATTTAAGCAATATAACTGAACAAGAATTTAGAATAATGGTCATAAAATTACTCGCTGGGCTTGGAAAAAGCATAGAGGACAACAGAGAATCTATTGCTACAGAGATCAAGGGACTAAGAAATAGTCATGAGGAACTAAAAAATGTTATAAATGAGGTGCAAAATAAAATGGAGGTGACCACAGCTCAGATTGAAGAGGCAGAGGAGAGAATAGGTGAATTAGAAGATAAAATTATGGAAAAAGAGGAAGCTGAGAAAGAGATAAAAATATCCAGGAGTATGAGGGCAGAATTAGAGAACCAAGTGATGCAGTCAAATGGAACAATATCTGTCCGTATCATAGGAATTCTAGAAGAAGAAGAGAGAGAGAAGGGGGCTGAAGGTGTACTTGAACAAATCGTAGCTGAGAACTTCCCTGATCTGGGGAAGGAAAAAGGCATTGAAGTCCAAGAGGCACAGAGAACTCCCTTCAGACGTGACTTGAATCAATCTTCTACACGACATATCATAGTGAAACTGGCAAAATACAAGGATAAAGAGAGAATTCTGAAAGCAGATAGGGATAAACACGCCCTAAGACAAAGGTAGACAGATAAGGGTAGTAGCAGACCTATCTACTGAAACTTGGCAGGCCAGAAAGGAATGGCAGGAAGTCTTCAATGTGATGAACAGAAAAAAATATGCAGCCAGGAATCCTTTATCCAGCAAGTCTGTCATTCAGAATAGAAGGAGAGATAAAGGTTTTCCCAAACAAACAAAAACTGAAGGAATTCATCACCACTAAACCAGCCCT
>NW_026057582.1:116275129-116324142 GCF_023721935.1 Panthera uncia
AGGGTTGATGGGGGGTGGGAGGGAGGGGAAAGTGGTATGGGCATTGATGAGGGACCTGTTGGGATGAGCACTGGGTGTTGTATGGAAAGCAGGTTGACAATAAATTTCATGTATAAAAAAAAAGAATTTTAAAGGGCAGTCCCTGTTTGATAAGGTACTTCCTTGCATCAGGGACAAAGCATTGATGGAACCCATCCAGAAAAAGGGTTCTTGTCCAGCCCTTCTTGTTGGACAACCAGAAGACTGGCAGCTGGTGTTTATATTTGCGTTTCAAGACTTGGGGATTAGCAGCTTTATAGATAAGGGCAGTCCTGATCATAAACCTGACTGTATTTGTCTATCCCTGCCTGCCTTAAATTCTGGTGCTCAGTTGTCTTCCTTAGTAATAAATGCTGTTTGTGGTATTTTCTTTTTTTCCAGAATAGAGCACTTGCATCTGCATTAAAAACGTGTTCAGGCAGATTTTCTTTCTCTTCAGTGACACTCCGAATGGCATCTGGGAACTTGTATGCTTCCTCTTGGTTAGCAGAAGCTGCTTGTCCTGTTATCTTGACATTTTTTAAGCTAAACTTCTTTCTAAAATTACCAAACTGTCATTTACTGGCATTAAATTCTCCAGATGTTGATCTTTGCCTTCTTTTTGCTTTAAGTTGTCATATAATGACTTCGCTTTTTCTCAAATCACTTTAATGCCTCTATAGGTATGCCTTTCTGTAGCAATCCTGCACCCATATAAAAGCTGCCTTTTTAGTAGTAGATAAAAGGTATTTCGCATAAAGTGCAGTGTTTTTGTGTTTGCTAGTAGTGTAGCTGGTGTGTCAGCTTCATGAATTTTCTTTTTTTCACATTGGTTTTTATACTTGATTCATTTATCTTGAAATGGCAGGCAACCACAGCTGCAGACCTCAACCTATGGTCCATATCAAACAGTTCAACATTTTCTAGTAATGTCATGACTTTTCTCTGCTTCTTGGGAGCACTTCCAGCATCATAAGTGGCACTATTTATGGGTCCCATGTTGTTATTCAAGGTTTATGGTATTGCACTAAACACAATGAAAGTAGCAAGAGAACTACTAGAGATCACTTTTTACTGCAGTATGCAATTTAGTAGAGAGATGAACTGCTCATGTGGAGATGATTAGCATCTTTTTGGCATTTGAAGTGGATATTCGGAACACTTGAGCTCACTGCAGTACCAACAGGAGGTGGTTATGAATTTATTACAGTAGACATTACAGTAAGTCTGTACTGTTGTTAATTTTATGCTGTTATGATTTAATACTGAATCTTTAGATTTGTTTATGTTTCTTTCGACTGTGAATGGCACCATGTAGGGACTGTATTTTTGTGTGTAAGTGTTGATAAATTTTAACTTTATAATAGATTTGTGTATATTTTATAGTAATAAATGAGAAAATAAACTAGTAGCTACATACATTTTATGCATTCATGACAAACCTAACATTAATTTTTTCATAGTTGAAATTTGAATATTAATTGAGATTTTTCCTATTTGTGATTTGTCTGTAAGTTTTAAAAAAAAAGTGTTGCAAATCTCCATAAAATTTTCCAATATATTTATTGAAAAAAATGTGGGTATAAGTGGACCCGTGTAGTTTCAAACTGTGTTCTGTAAGGGTCAACTGTAATTACTTTATTTTTCCCTGAAATATTCCAATAAATATATTACTTTTCATGAGTCATATATGCTATGCAGTTTTCTTCCTTTCCTTTCCTTTCCTTTCCTTTCCTTTCCTTTCCTTTCTTTTCCTTTCTTTTTTCTTTTCCTTTCTTTTTTTCTTTTCTTTGTGAGAGTGAGAGCATGAGTGGAGGAGGGAAGAAGAAGAGGGAGAGAGAGAATCTTAAGCAGGCTTCATGCCCAGTGCAGAGCCTCGTGCAGGGCTCAAGCTCACGATGGTGATATCATGACCGGAGCTGAAATGATGAGTTAGACACTGGGGCACCTGGGTGGGTCAGTCGGTTAAGCATCCGACTTCAGCTCAGGTCATGATTTCACAGTTCGTGGGTTCAAGCCCCATGTGGGGCTCTGTGCTGACAGCTCAGAGCCTGGTGCCTGCTTTGGATTCTGTGTCTCCCTCTCTCTCTGCTCCTCCCCCATTCATGCTCTCTCTCTGTCTCTCAAAAATAAATAAAAGTTAAAAAAAAAAAATAAGAGTCAGATGGTTAACTGGCTGAGCCACCCATGTGCCCCTATGCTGGGCAATTTTATTGAAACATGTATATTTTGAATTTGGTTATATAGCATGAATATAATGGATAGCTTTTTTTCTCTGTAGGAAATATGCTGCTAAGTACTGACTTTATAATTTTATGTTAAAAACTTTTATATAGTGTTTCAGAGAGGCAGCATACCGTGGTGGCTAAGAATGGTCTGTCTCATGTGCTGTAATCCTTTGGGTCACCTTGCACAAATTCTCTGTGCCTCAGTTTCCTCCTCCTTAAAATACATGTACAGTACTACCTCTTGATGGTGACTGAGAGTTACTTAATAGGTGTAAGGTGCTTAAAACCATTTTGGCACATACTAAGTGTCCAAGTGTTACATATTATTGTTACCATTCACTTTATCATCTTTATAACAAACTATGAGCAAGATATTGAGAGGCTGGGTATTTTCTTCTTGTTTTCTAGATGTGAATGAATTGAAGGAATGTCTTTCTGTGTTGGTTAAAGAGCAGCAAGCTCTGGCCATCCAGTCAGCCACTACCACCCTTTCAGCCCTGAGACTCAAGCAGAGGCTGGTCATCTTGGAACGATATTTCATTGCCTTGAATAGAACTGTTTTCCAAGAGAATGTCAAAGTTAAGTGGAAAAGCAGCAGTATTTCTTTGCCTCCTGTGGACAAAAAAAGGTAATAATATAATGAAGAAGGAATCCTGATACCAACTAAATATAAAATGCAGGCTGTTTGGTTGAGGAAAGTTTAAGTACAACTTTCATTATAGTCCCTTCCATTCTTGCTTTCCCTTTTTGTATGTTTCATATAATCTGGAGAATGGCTTTGCTAATTTGCTGAGAGTAACAGACTATGCTTCTTAATCTGTGCCATTATTTAATTTATTTATTTAAAAAAATTTTTTTAATGTTTGTTTGTTTTGAGAGAGAGGGAGACAGAGCATGAGCGGGGGAGGAGCAGAGAGAGAGGGAGACGCAGAATTTGAAGCAGGCTCCAGGCTCTGGGCTGTCAGCACAGAGGCCAGTGAGTGGCTTGAACTTGTGAACTGTGAGATCATGACCTGAACCAAAGTTGGGCATTTAACCAGCTGAGCCACCCAGGAGCCCCTGTGCCATTATTTTAAAATGCTTTTCTGTCAGTAACTGTGGAAGCCAGTGAAGGTGTAGATAAGCATATCTAGATTTTTGACAATGGGTCCTGAACATTATATTGTTTTTGTTTTGTTTTATTTTGCTTTTGGATAGGGAATACTCAGATCATAATATTTAGTGGCTAGCTAGTTTAGATGCTTCAGTTTTTTCTTCCTAATGTGATTTTCTTACTCTTTTACTCTTCAAAATTTTTTTTAATGTTTATTTATTTTTGAGAGAGGGAGAGAGAGAGAGTGAGCACAAGCAGGGAGGGGCAGAGAGAGGGGGAGACCCAGAATCCGAAGCAGGCTCCAGGCTCTGAGCTGTCACCACAGAGCCCGACGCAGGGCTCCATCTTGTGAAACACAAGATCATGACCTGAGCCAAAGTCGGTTGCTTAACTGACTGAACAACCCAGGTGCCCCATCTTATTCTTTTATTGTAAGAGATGCTTTCAGATATATGATTTTTAATATACTGGTGTACATCAGCAGATTGTTCTCAGACGTAACTAGAATGCTTAAGGCTTGTGTAAAGTTTTCTTTTCCCAAAATGTAGCTTTCTACCACAGTTTTGTTCTCAGAAGCCTCGACTAAAAGATTTCCAGATTTAAGTCATATTTTATGTAGTAAAAAGAATTTGTTTTATTTGATTGTAATACTGATTTTTATTCCCTAGAGAGCACATGGAATGTACAGGGGCAGAAAGAAGCAGGGGGGAAACCTTATTTTGCTACCGGGAGACAAGAATTGCTAAATGTATCATGTTTCATGTATTTTTCCTTTTAAATCTAGTTGAAACCACATTACATGTCCTATATTTGATAGTAGTTTTAAGATAAATTAAACCAAGTGACAGAGGAGGATTCCTGCCCATGTGGTGATAACCAGCAGCACAGTTCTTTCTTTCTTGGCTGGAGAGTGAGTGGTCTTTGTAGTGATCATTGATCAGGGAGGGGTTCTGCAATGGGGATGATAGATTCTAAGCCTTTTAAGTGTTCCTGTGTGTTTGTTGAATGAAAATGAATTCTCTAAGATGCAGAAGTGTCTTAGACCCCAACTGATTTTTCTTTGTGCTTTTTCCTTTGTGGTGACATAAGAGTTGGTGAGTTAATTGAAATCTGTCTTTCACTGAATCAAGCAAATTCCTAAAATTAAAAAAAATACATATTTTGAGATAATTATGGGTTCACATGGAGTTGTAAGAAATAGTACAGATTCCTTATACCCTTCATCTACTTCCCCCCAGTGGTAGCCACTTGCAAAACTGTGGTATACTATCACAATGAGGATATTGACTTTGATACAGTTTACTTATCTTACTCATATTTCCTCAATTTTACATGTTTTCAACTCAGTTTTTTACATGTTCTCAGTGCATGCATGTGTCCATTGTGTTTCCATACAATTTTATCACAGGTTTGGATTTCTCTCACTATTGCCACAGTTAGAGTACAGGACAAGGAGCCTTTTTATAGCCACACTCACCTCCTTTTCCCTCCTCTTTGCCTTATCCTCTTTCAGCCACTAATGTGTTCTTCATGTCTATTATGTAACCTTGGCTTTTTTCAATCAGGGTTACCTCCTTGAGATTCTTTCAAGTAATTGTATGTATCATCATTGCATAGTAAAATTCTGTGACATGGATGTGCCTCATTTGGTTTAACCATCCAGTGAAGGACATCAGTTATTTACAGTTTTTGAGTTTTATGAATTAAAGCTGCTGTGAATATTTGTGGACAGGTTTTTGTGTGAACCTCAATTTCATTTTTCTGGAATAAATGCCCTGGAGTTCAATTGTTGGGTCTTATGTTTAGGTTTGTAGGTCATTGCTGCACTCTTTCCAAAATAGCTGTGTAATTGTATAGTCTCATCAACTATGTATGAATGATGTAGTTTCTCCATGGCCTTGTCAGCGTTTGAATTTGTTGCTGCTTTGTTTTAGCCAGTCTGTTAGATGTGTCATGATATCTTCTAAATTTTTGTAGATTTCCTCATTTCTCAATTTACTGAATAGTGGTGGATTTCACCTTTTTTTGTGGAATTAGCAATGGGTTGGATTGTTGACTGGTGTGGATGGGAGTGGGTCTAAGCTATTTGCTTTTTTTTTCCTTGAGTATCTGTAAAATAGAGAGTGACTTATTGAAGATTTAGCAGTTCTTAAACTGTGCAGATTGAGGACTGTTGGGCACTTTCTCAGGGGCCATTATGATTACCTGAGGGGAGCCCCTGTTTCATGCTTTTCCTGGAGCAATTTTCTCCCAGAGGGAGAATAGACTTAGCATGTGTACTTCCCGTTTTAAAGACCACATGTATTATTATACATATGTATCTTGTAATATTTATATTTCTCATTCAGAAATAAAGTTTAAATCTCCTTAATCCTGTCTCCTAGGCACCCAGTCCCCTCATTAGAGGCAGCCACTAATTACAGTTTCTTGTGTCTCCTCATGAGCTTCCCTCATAGAGCTCAGGATTCACAGAATGTGCATTCTAGCTGCCTCTCTGGGATCCTCACGTTCTTCACTGCTAATTTTACTTGACATTGTATCTTGGGAAGGTCATTCCATATCATTACCTATTTTTCATAGCATTTCCCCCGATTGTGAAAGAAAATTATAGTAAGTTTGAAAAGTATAATACATAGTAGAAATATTCAGCCGTATAAAGTTGCATGATTGAGTTTATACTGTACACTTTTTTTGTATTCTAGTTTTTTTTTTTTTTTTAGAATGTCATGGTATACTATTTGTATAACTTTAAAAAATATGCATATCTTGTTAAATTTACATACAGAAGTAGTAAAAAGCTTAAAAAGACATGTGAGAGTGATAAGCACTAAATTCAGGAGAGGATAAACTCAGCAAGATGAGGGTGAAAGAGAATAGGACAGGTACATGGAGTCTCTACTGGTCAGCACATAGACCTAAAAGGGGCCAAAGCAAATACAGATTCCATAGCCCTGGGTGCAGTCCCGGGAATTTGTCGTATTGTTCTCTCAACGCCCTCACCTGCCTTTTCTTTGCTACATGAGCTTTAATCTCTCCATTTATGTATTTATATGTTTATTTTCTGTTTACCATGTGTATCCCTGACTAATAATATCAGCTCTCTGAGATTATTTTGCAAGTCATTTAAAATTCTCTGTAAATGCCTTTTTTTTTTCTTCCTTAAAGAGGGAACTTCCTTTACAAAGGACATTTGGTAAAAGTTTTTAAATATGAAACTAAAAGTCACTTGTGATCATGCTGTCTAAAGAAATTCAATGATCACATTTTGGTACAAATCCTTCCATATTATTTATTTTATTTTAGTATTTGCACAGTCCTCTGACCAGTTATCACAACTCCCATGTGTGTTGTCCGCAGTTCCCGACCCACAGGCAAAGGAGTTGAAGGACTTGCGAGAGTCGGATCCCGAGCAGCTCTCTCCTTTGCCTTTGCCTTTTTACGCAGGGCGTGGCGATCAGGTATGTGGGCCCAGAGTGTCGTTCGGTTTCCTCACCACATCAGGGGACTTGGGTTCTCTTCTCAGTTCTGCCACCACATGCCCTTGGGCTGATCCCATATAGTCTGTGTGCCTCCTTTTTCTTGTTTGTAGAATGAGAGGCTTCAGTCTATTTGACTTTTCAGGTCTGTTCTTTAAAAAAAAAAAAAAAAAAAGAAAAAGTGTGTATGTGTTTATATCGCAGGTAAACCACTGTTAGTACATCAGTGCTGATTTATTTTCTAGGAGAACAAGAAGTTAGAATTGCTCATGAGAGAGTCATAACATAAAGAACTGACTTTGGGGCACCTGTATTAAGTTTTAATCTCTTGAGTTCTTGGAGTATCTCATTGAGAGGAAAGTGAGGGATTGAAAATGTGACAGTGGTATCTTCTCACACAGAGGGGTTGGAGGACCATCTGGGAGAGTGGGGAGGGCTTTACTTGTCAGTGCTGCCTGAGGAGTGGATGGCCTCCTCTGATGCATGTGTGCTCAGGTGAAGATGCGGATCTATGCAGCGAGCTATTGCAGGAGTCCCTGGATGCCCTGAGAGCCCTGCCTGAGGCCTCGCTCTTTGATGAGAGCACAGTGTCCTCTGTGTGGCTGGAGGTGGTAGAGAGAGCAGCCAAGTTCCTTAGATCCGTCGTGACAGGGTGAGTTCTTTCTTTTCACATCTTAACTCTGAATGGTTCTAACATGTTTCAGTCTTGTCTCACCTTCTCTTTAGAGCAGGTTTGTGTGTATGTCTCCAGCCTGCCCTCAGCTCTGTTATTCTGGATCTTGGTTTTCAGCTTTTCAAATGTTTGCTTTTGATATTCTGATTAGACCCTGGAAGCTATCATATTGAATCAGATGGAAAAATGAAAAATATTTTTGTAATGTATTTTTTTTCAGATATTTATGATTTGGGTATCAGTCATTCATTAAGTGAGCATCTATTGTGTGCCTTTCAGTGAGAATATGGATGCTACCATTCTGAGTGATGGGTGTTGTCTTAATAGACAACATGGTACTAAACAGCTACTCAAGATCAAAATGTTTAAACCTCAATCTATTCTTTTTAGTGTAAAAAATTTTTGAATGTGAATCATTTTTCTATAAGGAAAACCCTGAACTCTGGTCTTGGGTGTTACATATTTTTGTTAACTTTAAATTTTTAGGTTTTTAAAAAGAAAAAGTATATATACTTAATACATAATTCAACGCCAAAGACATAATTAGAGGAGAAGTGAGTCTTTTCTCATTTGCTTTGTCAAAAGAGGTCACTGCTCTGCCCCTTCCAATGTGCAAGGACACCTGTGGTCTCTGTGCTAACAGATTGTGAGTTTGGCTCCCTAGAGAGCTGATGTAGGCATTGTGACAAGGTTTTGGGCTGGGGGCCCTGAAAATAGGCTTTGAATTACAGTTGATCCTTGAACAATGTAGGGGGTAGAGGTGCCAGCCCTTCACGCAGTTAAAAATCCACATATAACATTTTACTTCCCCAAACTAAACTAATAGCATATGTTGACTAGAAGCCTGACCGATAACATGAACAGTGGATCAATGCATATTTTATGTTGTATGTATTATTTACTGTATTTTTATTATAATACCCTTTTCTTAATTTTTTTGGTATTTCTAAGCTACATGGTTCATCTGTGAGTTTTTTCAAATTGTTGCAAATCTCCAAAAGATTTTCCAATATCTGTATTGAAAAAAAATCTGCATATAAGTGAATTTGTGCAGTTCAAACTCGTGTTGTTCAGGGTTCAACTGTAATTTCAAATATTCAGCTATAATGTTGATGTCAGAAGGCCCTCCATTCTCCATCTTGGGTTCAGAAGAATTGTCATTTATTGGGAAAAGTTAAAATATTTATTTGATAAAAGATAAAAATAAGCATAGACATTTTGTCTAGAGTCTCAGGTGCTTTTAGAAGTTGATTTTTCTCCATTTTCATAGAGGGATGTTGATACTCCAATAGCCTTAGATTTCACTGAAAGTGGAAACATATCTAAACATGTTTCTACTCATGATTTGAATAATGATATAAATAATTTTATGCTGTGGAAACTGGAATATGTGTTTTCTAATGTAGTCATCTTTTGTATCTGAAGTCTTTTAATAAAAACATATCTTTTTAAGTTAATTGTATACTTTATTTTTTATTAAAATTTTTTTAATGTCTATTTATATTTAAGAGAGAGAGAGAGAGATTGCACGAGTGGGGGAGGGCAGAGGGAGACAGAGACAGAATCTGAAGCAGGCTCCAGGCTCTGAGCTGTCAGCACAGAGCCTGATGCGGGGCTTGAACTCACAAGCCAGGAGATCATGACCTGAGCTGAAGTCAGATGCTTAACTCAGGTACCTCGTTAATTGTATACTTTAAAATCTGATTAAATTTGAGTAGTAAGTCTCGGAAACTTGATTCTAAATATTAAAAATATACATGCTGTCTTTAAGTTCTCATGTTACTTTGTTCTTGCATCTACTGCTGTCATTTCAGAGATGTTCATGGAACGCCTGGTACCAAAGGGCCAGGAAGCATCCCCCTGCAGGACCAGCACCTGGCCCTGGCCATTCTGTTAGAGCTGGCTGTGCAGAGAGGCACACTGAGGTAAGGGGTGCTGCAGGCTGGGAGCATTTCATGGAACACCTCTGTATCTGAACATCTGTTTCACTTTATGGCATTTCATTGAATCATTTGTGTTTATAAAAATGTGTGGTGTTCTATAATCAAAGAACCGTATCCCAGGACTTTCTCTTCTTTCAAGCCTGGGTACACTTAGGTTTTCTTCACTTCCCTTTTTTTTTTTTAAAGTTTGTTTATTTTTTTTTTAGAGAGCAAGCAGGGGAAGGAGAGAGAGAGAGGGGGAGAGAGAATTTCAAGCAAGCTCTGCACCGTTAGTCCAGAGCCCGATGTAGTGCTCAAACCCACAAATTGTGAGATCGTGACCTGAGCCAAAAATCAAGAGTTGGCACCTTAACTGACTGAGCCACCCAGGCGCTCCTCTTCACTTCATGTTTTATGTTCAACTTTTGTAGTCTAAGACCTGTTCCTTTTTTTTTCTTTTTAATTTTCTTCAAATGATTTTTATTCCATTAATTTAAGGTCCTAGAAATTCTCTTTAGAAAGTGCTGTTTGAACTTCTTAACTGGTTTTATATTTCTTATCCTCAGAAGGTGGATATGTTGTGCTAAAATCTTGGCATTGTTTAAGTGATTTTACTGCCAAGAATTGTTTTCATGGCGTTATTTTAGTTTCCTTTTCAATCTAAAGTATTTTTTCTATTTTATTTAGCTGTCTGCTTTTATTTTTGACAGTCCATGGCAATAAAAGCTAATATGTTTTTACTAGATAATGAAGATATTTTCTCTTTCAGCCAGATGTTATCTGCCATCCTGTTGTTGCTTCAATTGTGGGACAGTGGGACGCAGGAAACTGACAATGAGCGGTCTGCCCAGGGTACCAGTGCTCCTCTTCTCCCTTTGCTGCAAAGATTCCAGAGTATCATCTGCAGTAAAGATGCCCCTCATATAGAAGGTGACGCTCACGTAAGTACCGTAAAAAAACTCTGCCTTTAAGTAGCTTTCTTAATTCAGTTATCCTAAAAGAGTTAGACTTTTATAAACAAAACCAGAGTGCATGTCTGTGGCAGTAGTTGTCTCTAGGGGAAAGTGTGTATTTGGTGATGATAATAGTGAGTCAGATGTAGGACAGGTGTGGGATATCATGGGGTGAGTTTCATTCAATGCGGTGGAATATCACTTGAGCATATGGCATCTGTGTGTGTGTGTGTGTTCTGGATTGTGTGTACTTAGTAGGGAGAATGTATTTCTTGACATATATCAACTTGTACTTTTAGAGAGATTCCTCTACTGCTTTTTGACCATGTAGTTTTCTTTCTGCTGGATTAGAGCCATTTAGCCCTTTGTGTTTGTGGGTTTATTATTACCTGTGTGTTCCCAGTAACCAGTCGTGTTGTGCTTTGGCTGTGATGGAGAGTGAGTTTAAGATGCTGTGGAAGATAGAAAGAAGGCATGCTCACTTCCATGAAAGAATTAGTTAGTAGAGGCATGAAAATGGGTAAAAATTCTGACAATATTTCAAGAACAAAGTGAGAGAGTCAAGCAGGTCCTTATGGGCACTTGCAGTAATAACATGGGGAGGCGGTACAAGTTGTTGAAGCTGAGCTGGTGTGGGATGGAGTGTGTGTTCGGTTCTGAGGATGTGCTCCACCGTGAGGTCGTGTAGTTGCCTAGTGGTTAATGTTTATTTGTTTTGACCTGCCTTGAGAAGTCTGGTAGTCCTTCTCTTCCATGTTCCTCCATATACTGTTTATGGAGAAAACAGTTCAACGAGCACCAGCTGTACTGCAGCACAGAGCTAAGTCTGACATACCCATTTTTAAATACATATTATAAAAAGAGCATTGAAGATAGTGGCTTACTTTTTGGCCCTTTCTTTGTGCAGAGCACTGCATGGCGTGTGTCACCTAAGTCATCACTGTGTTTGTCCTAGGAAAACAAGGCTGGTAGCAGAGGAGGGCCTGTCTGGGTCCTGGGTCTGAACCCCTGGGACTGCTTCTTTTTAGAAGTACAAGTTTGATCTTGTAGGTCTTTTTTGGGGGGGGAAGACAGCCATTCCATTATAAAGTTAATTTTCTATCACTTGGCAGTCTTTAATTGTAATAAGGCTTTCTGCCTTTAGAAGAATTAGATTTGGGGTGCTTGAGTGACTCAGTTGGTTAAGTGTCCTGACTCTTGATTTTGGCTCAGGTCATGATCTCACAGTTCATGGGATTGAGCCCTGTTTCGGGCTCTGCGCTGACAGCTGAGGCCTGCTTGGGATTCTCTCTCTCTCTCTCTCTCTCTCTCTCTCTCTCTCTCTCTCTCTCTCTCTCTCTCTCTCCCCCCCCCTCCCCCCCCCTCTCCCTCCCTCCCTCCCTCCCTCCCACTTTCTCCCCCTCACCCTCTCCCTCTGCCCTTCTTCCCCTCTCATGCTCTCTTTTTCTCAAAATAAATAAATAAGCAATTTTTAAAAAAAGAAGAATTAGATTTACTTAATGTTACTTAATGTCCGAGTAACATTAGGTTTCCTTCAGAGTAGGTGGCATTAGGTTTTGGTTTTCAGTTTGTAAAGCCAGGTTGAGGTGTAGTGCTGTGTTCCTAGGAAGCTTCCTCTGCATTCTGAGGGCTGTTGGCTGGGCCAGGGGGTGGGGGGGGGGGGGGGGGGGGGGAGCCTGCAGGATGTCTGGACCATGTCATTGACCTGTGTAGAGTATGCACATGCGTGATGGATGTGCAAATGTGCAGGCACTGCTGTGTGCAGTTTTACAGCAGATGTGTATATATGTAGATGTGTAGGGTCAGTGCATCAGCAGTACTTCTCATCTGATGGCTAAAAGGAGTAGATGATGCACAACTGTGAATACCAAAATACAAAGAGTTGTTAATGGCTAATTGTGTTACTTGAATTTTTTCTAGCGTTTTGAAGATGCTTGTTTACTTTTCTTCTCTAGCTTTTGTCTGGTCCTCTGAGCCCTAACGAGAGTTTTCTGAGATACCTTACTCTTCCACAAGATAATGAGCTCGCCATTGACTTACAACAAACTGCAGTTGTTGTCATGGCCCATTTAGACCGCCTGGCTACTCCCTGTATGCCACCTCTGTGTAGCTCGCCAACATCTCATAAGGTACCTGCGCTAACAGTGTTTATTCTTTGTATCTTTGCGTGTACTATAGTCATTAGCACCTGTAGGTTCTCATCCTGTGCCACTTTCTCTGGTATTGGGGGTGGAGCTGGCTTACAGCCTTTTTTTTTTTTTTTTTTGGAAGTAGGGTCCATGTCCAGTGTGGATCTTTAACTCACAACCCTGGGATCCAGAGTTGGATGCTCCACTAACTGAGCCAGCCAGACACTCTGCTGGTGTACAAGTGTAAACATGTATACAATTTAAGGTATTGTCAGTGGTCAGAGTGAGTGGTGAGCAAGCTGAGGTGTACATGGGTTGAGGACCCAATTCAGTGTTGCAGGTTCCAGATTCAGGAGGTATAGCTCCCGAGAGCTCTCCTTTATCCAAACAACCACATGCTGTCCTACCTTCCTCAGGGAGATTCCAGCGTATTTTTTTGTACACTAGGAGCTTAGAACATGGGCTGTCTGTAATGCTGCTCAGAGCACTGATGACACTAATCTACATGTGTGTAGAGCCTGCCAGTGCGGGCCACCTGAGGACTTCACATTCACAGTTGCATCTGACCATCACAACACTACCCCACTGTATTGATGAGAAAACTGCCATTTGGAGTGGCAGTGAATTTTGGCAGGGTCACACAGAATAATCCTGGATTTGAATCCAGTTTTTGCTAACTTTTATTTTTAGCAGGATGTGTATTTATTTCATTTTATAGTCATTTGTTTTTTTCCAAATAAGTATATTCACATGGTTCAAAAATCAAAATTAAATGCAGAGACGATGTTATTTCCCTGTCCCCCCACCCACCTGGTTTTGCACCTGCTACTTTTCATTTTTCTAGTCTCTTATATATCCTTCAGTATTCTCTGAAATGAATATATTAGTGGTAGCATGTTGTAGCTTATTTTTGTCATTACACAGTTTGTACCAAGGAGTTTATCAATAAACAAAGCCTCTCTCTTTATTTTAATGCAACTCAGTATTCCATGTATGGTTGTATCATGATTTTTTTGTTGGAATCTGTGTTGTCAGAAGTCTACTATTCCAGTAGTGCTGCAATGACCAACCACGTACATTTGTTCTTGTTCGTGCAAATGCATGCACCAGTGGTGATGTACCTGATGTGGGTGGACACTAGCTGATTATCACAAAATTGTTCACACACAGCTTGATCCTTCTCATCCCCACCAACAGTTGGATACTTGTCTGCCAGCCTTGTGCTTAGGCTTTTAGGTTTCTGCCTGTTATGGTAAAAATGGTAACCTGATATGGTTTGAGCATTTGTTTAAGGTTTACTTGTATTACTTTTTTTTTTTTTTTTTTACTTGTATTACTTTTTAATGGGCTCTGTTAAGATGAAGTGCTGTGGAGAAATATGCTTTATCTTACCTGTTAACTGAGGTAATATGGGATGTTTTGAGTTATTTTGATGTTTTGGATCATCTCCTTTCTTTACTTGCTTTGTTTTTATCCCACAGTATCTCAGTGTTACTCTTAGCATAAATTATTCTTTTTTTGACTAAGAAAGAAATTTTCTTGCCACTCTAAACAAAATGTTTACTTTGTTATCTTACAGGGATCATTGCAAGAGGTCATAGGATGGGGGTTAATAGGATGGAAATACTATGCCAATGTGATTGGTCCAATTCAGTGTGAAGGACTTGCCAATCTGGGAGTCACGCAAATTGCCTGTGCTGAGAAGCGCTTCCTGATCTTGTCAAGGAATGGCCGTGTGTACACGCAGGCCTACAACAGTGACACACTGGTGGGTGTTCTGGGCCCAGATTGCTTTCCTTGGTGGGTGGTTTTCTACTACAGGAGCTACAGAGGTGTCTAGTCTTTAAGTCATTTGATTTCTGAAGATTTGGAAACCTCTGTTCAGTGTATTTTATTAGTTTTATTTAATAATCTCAATCATAATTGTTGCCAAAATCTTGGGGCAGAATTTCTTAATTGTTAAGATCAGGAGCTCCTTATAGTAACACTTATTGCCCATTATGAATCCCATTTTTAAACTAACTTTCTTTTTTATTTATTTATTTATTTATTTATTTATTATTTTTTTTTTAATTTTTTTTTTTCAACGTTTATTTATTTTTGGGACAGAGAGAGACAGAGCATGAACGGGGGAGGGACAGAGAGAGAGGGAGACACACAGAATCGGAAACAGGCTCCAGGCTCTGAGCCATCAGCCCAGAGCCCGACGCGGGGCTCGAACTCACGGACCGTGAGATCGTGACCTGGCTGAAGTCGTACGCTTAACCGACTGCGCCACCTAGGCGCCCCTTAAACTAACTTTCCATGTGTAAACTCAATTGACTTTGGGGGTGAGGCAGTATCAGATAATCTGAGGAAATTGGGCCTTGTCAGATAGTACATGTTCCTATTAAAGAAAGGTGCTCTTTACCTGGGGTTGTTGAGTTTTCATTGTGTGGAGGTGGCCTAGTAATGTCACAGAGCTCTTGGAGGCTGCCCACTCTTCTGTTGGTAGTGGGCAGGGCATCTAGACAGTTGGCTGGCAGTCTCCATAGGCTCATGTTCTTTCAGTTCCAGGAGCGTTTGTTAAAATAAGATGCGTGAGAAGAGTCATGCTGTTTTCATTGTCCTTGGACTGCTTACTAATTTTCTTCCTATTTTTATCCTTTTAGGCCCCACAGCTGGTCCAGGGTCTTGCCTCCAGAAACATTGTAAAGATTGCTGCCCATTCTGATGGTCACCACTACCTGGCTCTGGCAGCCACCGGAGAGGTGTACTCCTGGGGCTGTGGGGATGGAGGACGGTTGGGCCATGGGGACACTGTGTATGTATGGCCCATTCTTGTAATTGACTTGCTCTTCTTTTGAGTTACTGTATCCAAAATAGGGTGGAAAAGGAGTGTGAATGGGTGTTTTCCAGCTGCTCTGACATTTAGGGCGAGGGTGGAGAAAGCAATCAAGATGTGTCAGCCCCTGGGTGATGCTATGGGAGTTCTGCCCACAGCACAGAAGATGACATCAATTGGCCTTCGTGTTCTTCTCTCTCAGATGGAATGCTTCCAGCTTTTGTCACTCCTGTTTTAACTATACATGGCACACCTCACACTGTGGAGTTTTCTAAAGCAAATCCCACGCTACTTGTTTCTTCATTCACAAACACTTCAACATATCTCTATCAGATATGATCCTCCTTTCCTTGAGCCATTTCATTTTCATAGGTACAAAAATATTTCTTAATGTCCTATTTTGTAGAAGCTTTTGATTTTTGTGAGAGACCAGGAATAAAACAAAATGATTGTTCTAAATGCAATGTTGTGAAAATGGAGAGTACCCATAGCTGCCACAGAATGGTGGGAACACTTTTATATATTGCTGGTTTGAGTGGAGCCTAGTGGAGCAAAACTTGGGCATTTGATTAGAATTGAAGATGCACTTGAAGAGGGTCAGAGGCATGAACAGCACTGTTGAGAGGAGTCTGGCCTGTTCTCACTGCAATGGGATGCAGTTGGACATCCCTGGGTAGAATCCCAAGCCATGAAAAAAGCTGAGCAATGTGTATTGAGTGTTAGCATTCAGCAGAAATATTCCAAACTTGGCAGTATTGTCAGGGATTCAGACAAGTGTGGTAAAACGATGGTGAGAAACAAAGGAATGATAACTACAGAATTTAGAATTGTTATTCTCGGACTGAAAGGGATGAGATGGGCAGGGCTCATAGGATTTGAAAGGATGGAGATACAGGGTGGAGGCATTAGTTTTTATTTCCAGTATGCTAGTTGTAATTTGTACTAAATTACAAAAAAAAAAAAAAAAACTACCTTGTAATAAAATAATACTCAGTTGAGGTTAAGTGCTAGATGATAGGAGTTGGAGAGAAACTTTGGGAGATTGAAACTTGAGCTGAACAGGAGGGAGAAATGGTATCAGAATAGGGTTGTTCAGCGCTCCCTGTGCCTGTATGTGCCCCTGCCTCTGTGTGTATTTATTTATTTTCCAGAATAGTGGGTCACAAAGTTAGTATGCCATGTTTTTGGAGAGGCTAGAGTAGGTGTTAACAATCACAGTGAACATGTTATGGATTGAAAGCATAAGGTGTTTTTCTAGTTTTGAAAGTGAAGAGCCAACTAGTAAGGCCTCTACCTGCTGAATTCTTACTGTCTCCTACTTTTCAGTTGTAAAATATAATTTGGAGTGTGATTAGTAAACCTTGCTCCTTCATTCCCTCCTCATTTATTTAACAAATGTGTAAATTTTAACCATCTGTATGAGGTTTACAAATCCATCAATTTTAAGAGAACAGTTTAAAGTATTTCAGCAAATGCACCATAACTGAGACACAAATTATTTCCATTGCCCCTGCTATTTTCTATGGATCCTTTGCAGTCAACTCCTGCTCTCTACCTCCAGTTCCTGTCAACCACTGATCTGCCCTCTGTCACTATATGGTATTTTGTTTCTGGCCCTGTCAGAGTTCCGGAGCTTCAGCCAAGTTGTTGGGCGTGTCAGTACTTGCTTTGTCCCTGTTGCTGAGTGATCTGTTTATGGATGGGCCACTGTTTTGGACCATTGTGAACAAAGCTGCTCTTAACACTGTTTTGATATTACTGCTGGATGTCATGCTTGGCATTGGGTGCCCAATTAACACACAATCATGGAAATGTTACATGTTTGAATTCTGTGTTCCTTAATTATTTCATAAGACAGCTGAAAGGCCAAACTGTCTTGGCACTCTGATAGTTTATTCTGATAGTTATTTTCTTTGCTAACACTACTAGGACATGCTTAGAAGGACATTCATATTTGTTCCCATTCTCTCCACAGGCCTTTGGAAGAGCCTAAGGTGATCTCTGCTTTCTCTGGAAAGCAGGCTGGGAAGCATGTGGTGCACATCGCATGTGGAAGCACATATAGTGCAGCCATCACTGCCGAGGGGGAGCTATACACCTGGGGCCGAGGGAACTACGGCCGACTAGGCCATGGTACATTTGCTGTGAGCTGGCTCGAGCATGTGGTGGGAGGTTTTCTCTTTGGAGGGACTTACATTAATGATAGTCCTATCTGTTTGAAGGCTCCAGTGAAGACGAGGCCATCCCAGTGCTGGTAGCTGGGCTTAAAGGATTGAAGGTCATTGATGTGGCATGCGGGAGCGGGGACGCTCAAACCCTGGCTGTGACGGAGAATGGTATGCAGTACTCATGCTGCCCTGGGCAGGTTCTCAGGATGAGGAGTGCCGCTTTCCTAGAGGGAGTAAGCTTTGGAGTAGAGTGCACCTCATATGGTTGCCCCTTTGTCCATTTTTAAGTGGTGTGCACCTCTGGGTCCTTGGAAGAGGTCCAGAAGTTATAAGACTTTTAATTTCTGTTGCCCAGACTGCTAATTAGCAGCTACATCCTAACTATTTGGGCATTTTATTTTATTTATTTATTTTTTTATTTAAAAAATTTTTTTTAAATATGAAATTTATTGTCAAATTGGTTTCCATACAACACCTAGTGCTCATCCCAACAGGTGCCCTCCTCAATGCCCATACCACTTTCCCCTCCCTCCCACCCCCCATCAACCCTCAGTTTATTCTCAGTTTTTAAGAGTCTCTTATGGTTTGCTTCCCTCCCTTTATTTTTTTCCTTTCCCTCCCCCATGGTCTTCTGTTAAGTTTCTCAGGATCCACATAAGAGTGAAAACATACGGTATCTGTCTTTCTGTATGACTTAGTTCACTTAGCATAACACTCTCCAGTTCCATCCATGTTGCTACAAAAGGCCAGATTTCAGTCTTTCTCATTGCCAAGTGGTATTCCATTGTGTATATAAACCACAATTTCTTTATCCATTCATCAGTTGATGGACATTTAGGCTCTTTCCATAATTTGGCTATTATTCAAAATGCTGCTATAAACATTGGGATACAAGTGCCCCTATGCATCAGACTCTTGTATCCCGTGGGTAAATACCTAGCAGTGCTGTTTCCGGGTCATAGGGTAGATCTATTTTAATTTTTTGAGGAACCTCCACACTGTTTTCCAGAGCGGCTGCACCAGTTTGCATTCCCACCAACAGTGCAAGAGGGTTCCCGTTTCTCCACATCCTCGCCAGCATCTATAGTCTCCTGATTCGTTCCTTTTAGCTACTCTGACTGGCGTGAGGGGGTATCTGAGTGTGGTTTTGATTTGCATTTCCCTGATGAGGAGTGACATTGAGCATCTTTTCGTGTGCCTATTGGCCATCTGGATGTCTTCTTCAGAAAAGTGTCTCTTCATGTTTCCAGCCCATTTCTTCACTGGAGTATTTGTTTTTCGGGTGTGGAGTTTGGTGAGTTCTTTATAGATTTTGGATACTAGCCCTTTGTCCAATATGTCCTTTGCAAATATCTTTTCCCATTCCGTCAGTTGCCTTTTAGTTTTGTTGATTGTTTCCTTTGCAGTGCAGAAGCTTTTTATCTTCATGAGGTCCCAATAGTTCATATTTGCTTTTAATTCCCTTGCCTTTGGAGATGTGTCAAGTAAGAAATTGCTGTGGCTGAGGTCAGAGAGGTATTTTCCTGCTTTCTCCTCTAGGGTTTTGATGGTTTCCTGTCTCACATTCAGGTCCTTTATACATTTTGAGTTTATTTTTGAGAATGGCATAAGAAAGTGGTCTAGTTTCATCCTTCTGCATGTTGCTGTCCAGTGCTCCCAGCACCATTTGTTAAAGAGACTGTCTTTTTTTGATTGGATGTTCTTCCCTGCTTTGTCAAAGATTAGTTGGCCATACATTTGTGGATCCAATTCTGGAGTCTCTATTCTATTCCATTGGTCTGTGTGTCTGTTTTTGTGCCAATACCATGCTGTCTTGATGACTGCAGCTTTGTAGTAGAGGCTAAAGTCTGGGATTGTGATGCCTCCCGCTTTGGTCGTCTTCTTCTTCAAAATTACTTTGGCTATTCAGGGTCTTTTGTGGTTCCATACAAATTTTAGGATTGCTTGTTCTAGCTTCAAGAAGAATGCTGGTGCAATTTTGATTGGGATTGCATTGAATGTGTAGATAGCTTTGGGTAGGATTGACATTTTAGCAATATTTATTCTACCAATCCATGAGCACGGAATGTTTTTCCATTTCCTTGTATCTTCTTCGATTTCCTTCATAAGGCTTTCTATAGTTTTCAGCACACAGATCTTTTACGTCTTGGGTTAGGTTTATTCCTAGGTATTTTATGATTCTTGGCGCAGTTGTGAATGGGGTCAGTTTCTTTGGCTTTCTGTTGCTTCATTATTAGTGTATAAGAATGCATCCTGTGACTTTGCTGAATTCATGTATCAGTTCTAGCAGACTTTTGGTGGGGTCTGTCGGGTTTTCCATGTATAATATCATGTCATCTGCAAATTGAAAGCTTGACTTCATCTTTGCCAATTTTGATGCCTTTGATTTCCTTTTGTTGTCTGATTGGTGATGCCAGAACTTCCAACACTATGTGAAACAGCAGCGGTGAGAGTGGACATCCCTGTCGTGTTCCTGGTCTCAGGGGGAAAGCTGTCAGTTTTTCCCCATTGAGGATGATATTAGCTGTGGGCTTTTCATAAATGGCTTTTATGATGTTTAAGTATGTTCCTTCTATCCCGACTTTCTCGAGGGTTTTTATTAAGAAAGGATGCTGAATTCGGTCAAATGCTTTTTCTGCATCGATTGACAGGATCATATGGTTCTTTTCTTTTCTTTTATTAACGTGATGTATCACGTTGATTGATTTGTGAGTGTTGAACCAGCCCTGCAGCCCAGGAATGAATCCCACTTGATCATGGTGTATAATTCTTTTTATATGCTGTTGAATTCGATTTGCTAGTATCTGATTGAGAAGTTTTGCGTCCATATTCATCAGGGATATTGGCCTGTAGTTCTCTTTTTTTTGCTGGGTCTCTGTCTGGTTTGGGAACCAAAGTAATGCTGGCTTCATAGAATGAGTCTGGAAGTTTTTCTTCCCTTTCTATTTTTTTGGAACAGCTTGAGAAGGATAGGTATTAACTCTGCTTTCAATGTATGGTAGAATTCCCCAGGGAAGCCATCTGGTCCTGGACTCTTATTTGTTGGGAGGTTTTTGATAACTGATTCAATTTTTTCGCTGGTTCTGGGTCTGTTCAAGTTTTCTATTTCTTCCTGTTTGAGTTTTGGAAGTGTGTGGGTGCTTAGGAATGTGTCCATTTCCTCCAGGTTGTCCAGTTTGTTGGCATATAATTTTTCATAGTATTCCCTGATAATTGCTTGTATTTCTGAGGGATTGGTTGTACTAATTCCATTTGCATTCATGACTTTATCTATTTGGGTCCTCTCCGTTTTCTTTGTGAGAAGCCTGGCTAGAGGTTTATCAATTTTGTTTATTTTTTCAAAAAAACAACTCGTGGTTTCATTGATCTGCTCTACAGTTTTGTTTAGATTCTATATTGTTTATTTCTGCTCTGATCTTTATTATTTCTCTTCTTCTGCTGGGTTTGGGGTGTCTTTGCTGTTCTGCTTCTATTTCCTTTAGGTGTGCTGTTAGATTTTGTATTTGGGATTTTTCTTGTTTCTTGAGATAGGCCTGGATTGCAATGTATCTTCCTCTCAGGACTGCCTATGCTGCATCCCAAAGCATTTGGATTGTTGTATTTTCATTTTCATTTGTTTCCATATATTTTTAAACTTCTTCTCTAAGTGCCTGGTTGACCCATTCATTCTTTAGTAGGCTGTTCTTTAACCTCCATGCTTTTGGAGGTTTTCCAGACTTTTTCCTGTGGTTGATTTCAACTTTCATAGCACTGTGGTCTGAAAGTGTGCATGGTATGATCTCACTTCTTTTATACTTATGAAGGGCTGTTTTGTGACCCAGTCAGTATGTGATCTATCTTGGAGAATGTTCCATGCGCACTCGAGAAGAAAGTATATTCTGTTGCTTTGGGATGCAGAGTTCTAAATATATCTGTCAAGTCCATCTGATCCAATGTATCATTCAGGGCCCTTGTTTCTTTATTGACCCTGTGTCTACATGATCTCTCCATTCCTGTAAGTGGGGTATTAAAGTCCCCTGCAATTACCACATTCTTATCAATAAGGTTGCTTATGTTTGTGATTAACTGTTTTATATATTTGGGGGCTCCCGTATTCGGCGCATAGACATTTATAATCATTAGCTCTTCCTGATGGATAGACCCTGTAATTATTATATAATGCCCTTCTGCATCTCTTGTTACAGCCTTTAATTAAAGTCTAGTTTGTCTGATATAAGTATGGCTACTCCAGCTTTCTTTTGACTTCCAGTAGCATGATAGATAGTTCTCCATCCCCTCACTTTCAGTCTGAAGGTGTCCTCAGGTCTCAAATGAGTCTCTCTTGTAGACAGCAAATAGATGGGTCTTGTTTCATTATCCATTCTGATACCCTATGTCTTTTGGTTGGAGCATTTAGTCCATTTACATTCAGTGTTGTTATTGAAAGATAGGGGTTTAGAGTCATTGTGATGTGTGTAGGTTTCATGCTTGCAGTGATGTCTCTGGTACTTTGCGGTCCTTGCACATTTCACTCACAGAATCCCCCTTAGGATCTCTTGTAGGGCTGGTTTAGTGGTGATGAATTCCTTCAGTTTTTGTTTGTTTGGAAAACCTTATTTATTTCTGAGAGACAGAGAAAGGCAGACCATGAGTAGAGGCGGGGGAGAGAGAGAGAAAGAGAGAGGGATACAGAATCCCAAGCAGGCTCCAGGCTCTGAGCTGTTTGTTAGCCCAGAGCCTGATGTGGGGCTCGAACTCACGAACTGGGGGACCGTGACCTAAGGTGAAGTCGTATGCTCAACTGGCTAAGGTACCCAGGCACCCCTGTGGATTTTATTTTCTTAATATAAAATGAGAGTTACAGTAGAATAACTGACATTATGAATTGTTTCTGGTTATTATGTTTCTTAACGTCTAGCTATCTTTGATTCCCTGTGGTGAATCCTGCTTTTGTCTGTGTGGATTCAGAGTATGAAGCTACATTGTTGGCTTGTTTTTGATTATACTTTTGTATTTGTCTTCATTAGTGAGACTGTACTCATTTTGCTTTTTTTTGAGCGTATATTAGGTTTAACGGTTAGAATTAGATTGATATTTTAAACTGTTATTTGTTAATGTTGTGAGGGTCTGTCCTCAGAATCGTGGTGATCTGTCAAAATCAGCTGGGGAGCCTGTCTGCCCTCTTCCTGCAGAAGTTGAATGGCAGATTGGGAATTGACTTACTTCTGGGAATTTCTTTAGTAAGAGGACAAAAATAATTTCAGTTATCTTCATGTCCACATAGGGCCCCTTCCCGCCCCACACCTATTCCCACTAAAGGATAGGCATAGAGTCATCTTTCTTCTGCTTCTATGAGTCTTAGAGAAAAATGGTCTCATTAGTCATCTGAAAGTTCTCTTCTAGCATGAAGCTTTCAGTTTGACGTCTTGTTTTTAAGTGTCCATTGTTGAGTGATTGATAATATTTTATAAAACTCTTAACAAGGAAGTTTTTTCTTAAGTAAGCCTTATTAGGGCTTGTTCTTGAATTCTTAGTGTGAAACTGCTACATAAGTAAAACTGTGTAAAGTGTTGACTAAATTGCCTTGATTGGAAACTGTGCATGCTGTTTACCTCACACTGGTGTTTCTTTGGTGTGGGTGTTATAAAGGGAAATGTCCCTGGTATGTTACTATTCTTTGAGAAGACTGGTATAGTAGAAGCCTGCTTGCCTGTTAGGTCTGGTCCTGGATGACAGGCTCACTGAAAAAAATTGGAGAAAGTGGGAATTGTGGGCTGGGCTATGTGAACAACAGGCATTTTGCAAGGCATGTAGTATATGCATATTCTTTGATAATTGTGTATGGGTCTGTTGAGTTGAACATTGCTATTTTTCTTTCACTGACCACCTGCTAGTGTATCATATACAGTTTTAGATCAGGGATTGACTGTTTTTGCAAATAGACTGATATTGGAATGCCACCTTGCTTATGTATTATCTGTGGCTGCTTTCCTATGACAGGGGAACAATTAGATAATTGTAACAGAGACCACATTGCCCACAAAGCCTAAAAATACTTACCTTCTGGGCTCTAACAAAAAGTTTGCTGGGGCGCCTAGGTTGTTCAGCTAGCTAAGCATTCGACTCTTGATTTTGGCTTAGGTCATGATTTCACGGTTTGTGGGATTGAGCCCTGCATCGAGCTCTGTGCTGGCAGTGTGGAGTCTGCTTGGGATTCTCTCTCTCCCTCTCTCTGCCCCTCCCCTGCTCTCTCTCTCAAAATAAATAAATAAACATTAAAAAATATTTTTAAAAATTTGCTGATCTTTAGATTATTTAAAATAGAATGGAGGAGTGTCTGGGTGGCTCAGTCGGTTGATTGTCCGACTCTTGATTTTGGTTCAGGTCACAATCTCATGGTTGTGAAATCGAGCTCTGCACTGAGTGTGGAGCCTGCTTAAGATTCTGTCTCTCTCTCTCTCTCTCTCTCTGTGTCTCTCTTCCCCTCATCCTCTACTACCTCTCTTCCCTGCTCGTGTGCTCTCTCTCTTTAAAAAAAAAAAGAAAAAAAAACTTAGTCACTTATGGAGTGATGTAATTTCTTCTTTTATATTTCTTCTCGTTTCTTTTCTACAGTTTTCACCTGCACCTAATTTAGCAGGTTTCTTTTTTAATAATTCATATTTATTGACTTTTGCAAATTATCAGAGTAAATATAAAACAAACATATTTTTGTAATTTATTGCTTTATATAATATTTAATTAGATTATACTCACAAACATTATTAGAAAGAAATGCCGTCCTGCAGTTGACTTGAGGTCAGCATGACAGGAACAGTGTGCAGGCAGACTTGAGAGAGAGTGGTCAGGGAACTACAGCGGTGTTTAATGGGTCCAGTTATAGTATTTTATGGAGGCAGTGGGTCTTTTGTTCTGTTTTCACTACTTGGTTGAACTGAACCCAATCATTGAGCACAAACTAGTAAGGGTCAGGACTTTATTATTCTTTTAGCTAAAAACAAAAACAAAAAACCACACCCAGCTTTCCTTTTCCTATTGCTTCTGTATCAACCTGAAGTATAAACTAGATTTCATTTGGTAAGCGGTCACCTGGTTATTGTTATTATAGTTATTATACTATATATATAAGTCTAGATTTATGTTATTGGTTATATTGAGTATTTTCAGCCACTTAGAAGTTGCATTAAGATGTACAGTTATTTTTACTTAAATATATTTGTATTTTTTAGGTCAGGTGTGGTCTTGGGGAGATGGTGACTATGGAAAATTGGGCAGAGGTGGTAGTGATGGCTGCAAAACACCAAAGCTTATTGAAAAGCTTCAAGACTTGGATGTTGTGAAAGTCCGATGTGGAAGTCAGTTTTCTATCGCTTTGACGAAAGATGGCCAGGTTTATTCATGGGGAAAAGGTGACAATCAGAGACTAGGGCATGGAACAGAGGAACATGTTCGTTATCCCAAACTCTTGGAAGGCTTGCAAGGTAAGTGCAAAATGAAAACTTTTAAAACCTTTTGAAGCTTTTTCTTTAGCAATCTTTTAAAGTTTGTAGGTCTTTATTTACCTAATATTTCACAAATTAACTCATCATTAGAAGGCTTTTACCCACATTTTTATAGGTATAGATTATAAATGGAAAATGGTTTTGTTTCTATTCAAAAATGGTGTAGAATTATTCTCACCAGATTTATTTTGAAATTCGTTCAGTTTTACAAATATTGGTGCCAGGCATCTATTCATCACTATGTAAGCTGGCCTTAGTGAGATTAACTTCTGTTGGTGAGGTCACCTGTAGTTATACTGTAGACACTGCTAAGATGACGGGTGTATATAGTGCTGTGGGAGCACAGTGGGAGATAGGATTGGTGTGCCTAGAGTGGTCTCATTTGAAATTATCCTTGATAGGTGAATCCTGCTTATTTGGTTTCAAGGGCATCTAGCATGCATTCTAGATAGAATGGGAGCCCAGGCATGTAGGTGTGCTTTGCAGGTGCCTTCTGAAGTGTGGGAGAGGTTGGTGATAGGTTTATCAGGTGGGGCTTGTAGTGCTTTATCTAAGAGGTGAGCAGACTGTTTTCCTAAAGGACCTAGACCATAAGTATTTTAGCTTTGAGTACCATACACTGTATGTCTCAACTACTCTTTTTCTGCTTTTGTACCCCAAAAGTAGCCATGGACAATATGTAAACAAATGGTCCTGGCTATGTTATGGCTTTATTCATAGAAACAACCCTTGGCCTGTGTTTGGCATGAGGGATGAAGTTTGTTGGATCTCTGTGCTGGATCCTACTTTATGTTTTTGCTTTTTTGTCAAGGGAGTTTAAAGGGAGACTTTTACATAGGACTTGATAGTTTCTTTCCTGATGACAAAGTTTTATGGTGTCTATTGTTTTCTAAGTTTCTGAGATAAGTTGTAGGGTAATACAGTTGGTTTATATTATGGAGCTATGTTTAAATTTTGTTAGCCTTTCTTGTTTATATTTTTTTCACTTAGTTAAGGAAATATGCTTCCTCAGCAACATTTATTAGATACAGAGAAAACTTATCATGAAAATATTTAAATAATTTTTGGTACATATTGGTTGTTGTCAACTTATCATAGGCTCTTAGAATTGTTCTCCTTACTCTAGTAGAATTTTGCAGCTGAATTATTTTTTATGTTGACATTTCTGAAGACATTCCTTGTGCTGGTCATGTTAGACTTACTATTAAGCAAAAATATAATACTTGGATAGCACTATTTAAATAGGAAAAATGTATTATTTGACTTTAGAAAAAAGATTTTTGTCTTAGAAAACTTCCTTAATGAAGAGGGTACTTTGATATTCATCAGGATAGCCCACAATGTGGGCTATAAAACACCCCTTAACATAGTTAAAAGAAGGGAGATCAAACAATGTCTGCTGTCAGACTACAATATAATTAAACTAAAAATCAATAAAAGATAGCTGAAATATCCCCAAGTACATGGAGATAAACTTCCAGGATGCCGGGGTTGCTAAGTCAGTTAAGCATCTGACTGGCTCAGGTCATGATCTCACGGTTTGTGGGCTCCAGCCCCATATTGGGCTGTCTGCTGTCAGCTCAGAGCCCACTTGGGATTCTCTGTCTTCCTCTCTCTCTCTCCTGCTTGTGCATACTCACACACTGTTTCTCTCAAAAATAGATAAACATTAAAAAAATATTAAAAAATAAACACTAAACTTCCAAATAACACATGGTCAAACAAAAAACTCTCAAGAGAAATTTTAAAATATTTTGAACTAAATGAAAATGAAAACAACTTACCAAAATTTGTGGGATGCTGTGAAAGCAGTGCTTAGAAAGATATTTATAGCACTGAATTCATGTATTATAAAAGAAGAAAGATCTAAAGTTAGTAATCTTTGTGTTCAGGAAAGGAAACCATCAACAAAATGAAAAGGCAACGTACAGAATGGGGGAAATATTTGTAAATCATATATGGGATAAAGGATTAATATCCAAAATATATAAAGGACTCATACAATTCAATAGCAACAAAACAAAACAAAACCTCCAAAACCAATTTGTTGAAAAATTGGGCAGAGGATCTGAGTAGACATTTTTCCAAAGGTGGCTTATAGATAGCCATCAGGTGTATGAAAAGGTACTCAATGTCAGTAATCTTCAGGGTAAATGCAGATCAAAACCACAGTGAGATATCACCTCATACCTGTTTGAATGGCTATTATCAAAAAGATAAGAAATAACTAGTGTTGGTGAGGATGTGGAGGAAAAGAAACTCTTGTGCACTGTTGATGGGAATGTAAATTGGTACAGCCACCATGGAAAACAGTAAGGAGGCTTTGCAAAAATTAAACAAACAAACAAAAAAACCAACTACCATGTGATCCACCTGTTCCACTTCTGAGTATTTATCTGAAGGAAATAAATATGCTAACTCAAAAAGGTACCTGCATCCTCCTGTTCATTGCAGCATTATTCACAGTAACCAAGATATGGAAACAACCTAAGTGTCCATTGATAGATGAGTGGATAAAGAAAATGCAGTATAATGGAATATTATTCAGCCACAGAAAAGAAGGTCATTCTTCCATTTGTGTTAACATGGATGGACCTTGAGGGCATTATGCTAAGTAAATAGGTCAGACAGAGAAAGACAAACACTGTATGATGAGAAATGAGAGAGAAGACATACTACAGATCCTTTGAACTTTATAAAGATGATAAAGGAATACTAAGAACAACTCTATGTCCCCATATTTTGTAATGTAGATGAAGTGAACCAATTCTTTAAAAGACACAATTTGCCAAAACTCATATAAGAAGAAATAGACAAACTGAATCGGCCTATATCTATTAAATTGAGTCAATAATTGATAACTTTCAGAAAGCATGAGGCCCAGATGGGTTTACTGGTGAATTCTCCCAAACATATAAGGAAGAGGGAGAAATTATACCAATTCTCTATAATCTCTGTTTCAGAGGAGAGAAGCAAAGGGAATACTTATTAACTCATTCTATGAGGCCAGCACTACCCTAATATCAAAGCCAGACAAAGACATTATAAAAAAATTACAGACCAACATCTCTCATGAATATAGATGCAGAAATCTTCAATGAAATATTAACAAATCAAATTCAACAATGTATAGAAAGAATTATATATCACCACTAAGTTGAGTTTATTCTGCATATGCAAGATTGGCTAATTCAGCATCCAAAAATCAATGTAATCCATCAAATCAAGAGAGGGATAAGAAAAATCACATGATCATATCAATAGATGCAGAAAAAACATTTGATAAAATTCAATACCTATTCCTACTAAAAACTCTCAATAAACCAGGAATTCTTTAACTTGATAAAGAATATCTATAAAAATCCTACAGCTAACATTATACTTAATGGTAAGAAACTTGAATCCTTCCCACTAAGATCAGGTACAAGGAAAAGATGTCTCATCTCACCATCATCTCTTTTCAGAATCATGCTGGAAGTTCTAGCTAATGCAGTAAGACAATGAAAGAATAGTAAAGGAATGCAGATTGAGAAGGAAGAAATTTTGTTCACAGATGACATAAAAGTCTATGTAGAATATCTGAAAGAATTAACAAAAAAGCTGGAAGTAATAAATGATTATAGCAGAGTTGTAGTATACAAAGTTAATATACCAAAGTCTTGTTTTTTTATATGTCAACAATTGAGAAGTGGAATTTGAAATAAATACATAATATCATTCACATTAGTAGTAAGGGAATGAAATAAATAGGTATAACTCTGACAAAATAAGTACAAGAGCCATATGAGGAAAACTATGTAACTGATGAATGAAATCAAAGGAGAACTAATAAATTGAGAGATAGTCTTTGTTCATGGATAGGAAGACTGAATATTGTCAGTTCTTTCCAGCTTGATCTATAGATTTAATGCAATCTCCATCAAAATCTGAGCAAGTTATTATATTGGTATTGACAGACTGATTCTAAGTTTTATGTGGAGAGGCAACAGATCTAGAATAGCTAACACAGTATTGAAGGACAAGAACAGGTTGGAGGACTGACACTATGCAGCTTCAAAACTTAATATAAAGCTACAGTAATCAGGACAGTATGACATTGATTACAGTATAGATAAATTGATCATTGAAACAAAGTAGAGAGCTCAGAAATAGACCCACATAAATATAGTTAATTGATCTTTGAGAAGGGAGCCAGGGCAATACAATGAAGCAGAGGTGAGTTTTTCAACAAATGGTGTTGGAACAATTAAACATTCACATGCAAATAAAAGTGAATACTTGATAATAGGGGAGGCTATACATGGGGTGGAGAGTATATGGGAAATCTCTGCATTTTTCCTCAATTTTGCTGTGATCCTAAAATGTTCTAAAAATAGAAAGGAAAAAAGATATACTTTGCATGATTATATCTTGGGACAGGAGAATACGATTTAATGATTAATTAAAAATACACTTATCTCTTTCTGAATGAAAAACTGAATATGGAGAAAAAAAATAACAGCTCTGGGGTGCCTGGGTGGCTCAGTCAGTTGAGTGTCCGACTGTGGCTCAGGTCAGGATCTCGCAGTTTGTGTGTTTGAGCCCTGTGTTGGGCTCTATGCTGATAGCTCAGAGCCTAGAGCCTGCTTTGGATTCTGTGTCTCCCTCTCTGCCCCTCTCCCACTCAGGCCCTTTCTCAAAAATAAATAAACATTAAAAAAAAAAAAAGGTAACAGATCCTTTTCATACCTTAACATTGTTTAATTTTCAGGCTGCAGGTCTTAATAAATTGTAGCTAGTAAACCATAACAAGGGTTTTAATAACATACATGAAGCAGATGAATTATGCATAGTATTAAAGCAATGAATTATCCTTTAGAAGTTGACATTAAATACCTTCTGACCTGAATGATCTACAACAGAAGTCAGGTGTGAAGCTGTATTGTATCTTTCCTCTCAGGGAAGAAGGTAATTGATGTGGCTGCAGGCTCCACCCACTGCCTGGCTCTGACTGAGGACAGTGAGGTCCATAGCTGGGGCAGCAACGACCAGTGTCAGCACTTTGACACCTTGCGTGTGACCAAACCAGAACCTGCTGCGCTGCCAGGACTGGATACCAAACACATAGTTGGAATTGCCTGTGGACCTGCTCAGGTACTGAGTAGATAGTTTGGTTAGATATTTTGTAGAATTTTGGTTGCCCATCCCTCATTGCTAGGATGTTGAAATACCATTGACTTGTGTGTGTTGTTCTTATATCCTGTAGTTGTACTAAACTCTCTTATTAGTTCTAGGAGTTTTGTGTCAATTCCCTGAGTTTTCTTCAGAAACATAGACACAGTTTTATTTCGTCTTTTTTCTATATTTCTTTCCCTTGCCTTATTGCACTGGCCAAGACTTCCAATATGATGTTGAAGAGTGGTAAGAGGGCAAATCCTTGTTCCTGTTTGTAGCGGGAAAGCATTTAGTCTTTCACTATTAGCTAGGATGTTAACTGTAGGATTTTTTTTTTTAGTAGATGCCTTGTGTCAGATTAAGGAAGTTTCCTTTAACTCCTACTTTTTTGAGAGTTTTTTTTTTTTTTTTTTAATACTGAATAGATGCTGAATTTTGTCAGATACTTTTTTCTTCTCAAATGATATGATCATGTAGTTTTCTTTCTTTAGTCTGTTTATATGGTAGACTATGTTAATTGATTTTCAAATATTAAGCAAACCTTGCATTTCTGAGATAAACCCCACTTGGTTATGGTGTATTATTCTTTCTTATATATTGCTTTATTTGATTTGCTAATGTATTGTTGAGGATTTTTCTGCTGATGGTCATCAGAGATAATTGGTTTGTGGTTTTATACTGTGTGTCTTTTTATCAGGGTAAAACTGGTCTCATAAAAAGTGTTGGAAAGTGTTCCTTTCTCTTCTGTTTTCTAGAAGGGATTGTGTAGAGTTAGTGTTATTTCTTCTTTAAATTTTTTTTTCTTTGGTGAATCCATCTGAGCCAGGAAATTTCTTTCTCAAAAGATTTTTATGTAAAAATTGTTTCTTTAATAGATACAGAACTATTCAGAGTGTTTCTTCTTGAGTAGGTTTAACGGATTTGTGGCACTCAAGGAGTTGTTCCATTTCATCTAAGATGTCTGAGTTTTGTGTATAAAGATATCCTTAGTATTCTTTTACTAACCTTTTGAAGTCTTTGGGGTCTGTAGTAATATATTCTCTTTCATTACAGATATTAGTAATTTGTGTGTGTGTGTTTGTGTTTCTTTGTCAGTTTTGCCTAGATATTTATCCATTTTATTGATCTTTTTAAAGAACTTTTAGTTTCAAAAAACTTCCCTTTGTTTTTTGCTTTCAATTTCATTGGCTTCTTCTCTTTGTTATTTTTTTTCCCTTTCAGCTTGCTTTGGGTTCACACTTTTCTATTTTTAGTTTCTTCAAGAAAAAGCCTAGGTTAATTTTAGACCTTTCTTCTTTTGTAATATTTAAGCAGTTGATGCTGTAATTTCCCTCTAAGTAGTGCGAATTTGCACTCACACATTTTGATGTATTTTGTTTTTGTTCAGTTCAATATACTCTCTAATTTCTTTTGAGAATTGCTCTGTGACCTATGTATTATTGTGTCATTTAATTTTAAAGTGTTTGGAGATTGTACTAGTATCATTCTCTTACTGTTCCTCATTTAATTTTATTGTGGTTAGGGAACAAACTATATGATTTCAATTCTTCTAGGTTTGTTAAGATTTGTGTCTCAGGATATGTTCTCTTAAGTGAATGTTCTGTGTGTGTGCTTAAAAAGGGTTATGTATTTTGTTGTCCATGTATTTTGCTGTTGTTGGGTGAAGTGTTCTATAAATGTCCATTAAATCCAGTTCATTGATGGTATTCAATTGTTGTATATCCTTGCTAATTTTCTGTCTGCTTCTATCTCTTTCTAGGAGGATAGTGTTGGTATTTCCAAGTACAATTATGGATTTCCCCATTTCTTTTGGCTCTATCGGTTTTATTTTTTTTTAATATCAGTGCTTTTGGTCATTAAAAAAATTATGGTTGACTATAGAGTGGCATTAAGTATATTCGTGAGACTGTGTAACCATCATTGTTATCCATCTCCAGAACTTTGTCATCATCCTAAACAAAAATTCTGTACCCATTAAACATTACTCTCCTTTTCTCTTCCCTTTGGCCCCTAGTAACCTCAAATTTACTTTCTGTTTCTGTGAATTTGCCTATTCAAGATACCTTATATAAGTATAATCATATAATATTTGACCTTTTGTGTCTGGCTTATTCCACTTAGCATAAGTTTTTTAATTTTTAATTAAAATTTTTTTTAAGCATAAGGTTTTTAAGCTTGTTCTATGTTGGAGCATGTTTCAAGATTTTATTCCTTTTAAAGGCTTAATAATATTCCATTATATGTATATCCCACATTTTGTTCATTTATTTCTCCTTTTTTGTACCTTTGGCTATTGTGATTGTGTTGCTCTGAGTGTCTGGGTCCATGCTTTCATTTTTTTGTTTTTGTTTTTGTTTTTGTTTGTTTGAGTATATATCTAGGAGTGGAATTGCTGGATCATATGGTAATTATGAGGAATTTGAGGAACTGTCAAACTGTTTTCTACAGCAGCTGCATGATTTTTACATTCCCACCAGATAGGCACAAGGGTTTCAGTTTCTCCACTTTTTTTTTTGGCCAACCCTGGTTATTTTCTGGTTTTCTTTCTTTGATTGTTTGAAGCCATCCTTGTGTGTATGAAGTGGTATCACACTGTGGTTTTGATTTGCACTTCCCTAATAGAAAAGATGTTGAGCATTTTTTTATGTGTGTATTGACCATTTGTATATCTTCTTTGAGGAAATGTTGATTAAGTCCTTTGCCCCTTTTTGAATTTTTTCTTGAATTGTAGGAGTTCTTGATGTATTGTGGATATTAATCCCTTATCAGGTATATGATTTACAGCTATTTTTTTCCCCATTCTGTGCTTGTCTTTTCATTTTGTTGATAGTGTCCTTTGATGCACACAAGTTTTTAATTTTGAATAAGTCTACTTTATTTTTTCTTATGTTGTCTATGCTTTTGGTGTTATATATATTCAAGAAATCTGTTGTTATGTAGATTTCACCCAGTGTTTTCTTCTAAAAGTTTTATAGTTTTAGCTTTTATGTTTTGGTCTTTGATCCACTCTAAGTTAATTTTTGTATATGGTATAAGGTAATGATCCAATTTGGTTGCTTTGCAGTTTTCCCAGCACCTTTTGTAGAAAAGATTGTTCTTTCCCCATTGAATGGTGTTGGCACTTATCAAAAATCACTTTACTGTATAGGTAATGGCTTATTTCTGGGCTCTCCATTCTGTTTCATTGGTCTGTATGCCAGTATTTCATTGGTACTTTATGCCAGGACCATGCTGTTGTGATTACTGTAGCTTCGTAGTGTAGTAGGCTTTGAATTAGGAATTGTGAGTTTTCCAGTTTTGTTCTCTGTTTCAAGATTATTTTGTTTATTTGGGGTCACTTGAGATTCCATGTACATTTTAGGATGGGTTTGTCAGTTCTTGTTTCATAGATTTTGAAGCTCTTTTTTTTTTCCTTTTTTTAAGATATGTGCACATTTAGGGTTGCTTTGTCATCTTGATGAATTGGCCAAGGGCATTATACAGTATGCCCCCTTTATCCTTCTTTTTCTTTGCTCTGAAGTCTGTTTTGTCTGATTTTAGTGTAGGTGCTTCATTTTTCATTTATTTTGTAAAAATTTTATTAGGTTTATTTTGGGAGAGCATGCATGTGAATGGGGGGAGGGGCAGAGAGAGAGGGAGAGAGAGTATCTTATGCAGACTCCGCGCCTAGCACAGAGCCCAATGCGGGGCTTGATTCCATGAACTTTGAGTTCAGACTCAAGAGCCAAAATCAAGAGTCAGACTAAGTGTTAAGTACTGACTGAGCCACCCAGAGGCTCCTTGCTTTTTATTTAATAGTGTTTGCATACTGTAACTTTTCCATTCTTTTAATTGAAAAAAAATTAAAAATTGAAATAATTATTGTAGGAATTTGCCAATGTCATGGGTTTTGTTTATTGAGGTTATATAAGAAGTCAATATTCTAGTTCCTTTCCCTTTCCATATAAAATTTAGAATAGTCTTGTCTATGTCAGCAAAAACATCTTGCTTGGACTTTAATAGGAATTGTATTTAACCTGTCATCAATTTTTGGAGAATTGGCAGTTTTGCTATATTTAGTCTTCCAATCAATGAAAATGGTATGTCTAGATATTTATTTACATTTTCTTTGATTTCATTTATTAGCATTTTCAGTATATAAGTCTTTGACATGTTTTGTTAGATTTATATCTTTTACTTTTAACCCACATGTCTCATTATGTGTATAGTGAGTTTCTTGGGTACCGTGTATAGGTGCATTTAAAAAAAAATGCTTGAGTCAATCTGTCTTTTAATTGATATATTTATTTAGATCATTTATTTTTACTCCAATTTTTGACGTACGTAGATTTGAGTCTTTCATTTTCTTGTTGGCTTTTGTTTGTTCTGTTATTCCTCTATTGTGCTTTTCCTGCCTTTTTTGGGAGTATATGAACATTTTTTAATATTCCACTTTATTTATTTGAATTTGACTTTATTTCTTTATATAGTTTCTTTTTAGTGGCTGCTGTAGGTTTTACCATAAACATACTTAATTCTTTGCAGGCTACTTTAGAATCAAAATGTAACCATTTTTAATTGGAATGTAGAAACCTGTTGTTTAGTTTTCAAATGCTTAAGAGATTTTTCTAGTTATTTACATCTAGGTTATTCTTATTGGCTTCTAGTTTCTGTTGGTTTCTTTTTTTAAAAAATTTTTTTTTCAACGTTTTTTATTTATTTTTGGGACAGAGAGAGACAGAGCATGAACGGGGGAGGGGCAGAGAGAGAGGGAGACACAGAATTGGAAACAGGCTCCAGGCTCCGAGCCATCAGTCCAGAGCCTGACGCGGGGCTCGAACTCACGGACCGCGAGATCGTGACCTGGCTGAAGTCGGACGCTTAACCGACTGTGCCACCCAGGCGCCCCTTTCTTCTTCTTTTTTTTTTTTTTTAATTTTTTTTTCAATGTTTTTTATTTATTTTTGGGACAGAGAGAGACAGAGCATGAACGGGGGAGGGGCAGAGAGAGAGGGAGACACAGAATCGGAATAGTTTCTGTTGGTTTCTAAGAAGCTTAATTTGATTATGTTCAGAGAACATATTCTATGATTTCAATTTTTTTATATAGGTAAGAAATATTTTATGATTAAATATTTTAAATATGACTGTATTCTGTTGTGGTTTTCTAGTAAGTGTCAGTTTGATCTAGTTCATTGATGGTTTTATTAGTTTCTTTTAAAGTTTTACTTTTTTTTATCTCTCTTTGTTCTATGTTATTAGGATAATTTTGCTGTCTTCAACTATATTTTTGGATTTATCTGTTTCTTTCATTTCTGCCAGTTTTTACTGCCGTGTGTTTTGTGGTTCTGTTGTTAGGTACATATCATTCAACATTGTTCTGTCTTCTTGTGAATTGACCCTTTTATCATTGTATAATGTCTCTGTTTAGCCCTGGTAATTTCCTGTCTCTGAAGTTTGCTTTGTTTGATATTAATATAGCCATTTTCTATTCCTTTACTTAAACTTTTTTAATCTTTATATTTAAGGTAGATTTCTTGTTGATACCATATAGTTAGATTTTGGTTTTCATACCTCCTGACAATTTCTACTTTTTGTTAGTATGTTTAGACCATTTACATTTAATTTAATTATTTATAAGTTAGATTTATTTCTACCATTGTGAGGTTTTGTTTGCTCTCTTTTTTTATTCCTTTATCTTTTCCTGACTTCTTTTGGGTTGTTTGAATAATTTTTAGTACTCCATCTTAACTTACTGAGTTGTCTCTTTGTGTAGTTTTTTAGTGGTTGCTTTAGAGATTAAATATACCTAACCTTTCATTATTTACTTACAGTTATTTGTAACTGTTCAAGTAGATTATGATCCTCACTGTTATCTATTAGTGTGCATTAATAATTTTGAGAGTGAAAAGATTATAAACGTTGTATCTTTTTATTTGTGGCACAATGAGATTGGGTCCTAAAATGAGAGAGAAGATTGGAAGCTGATAGTGTATAAACTAGACAACCATGAAAGTACATTTGTATTGGGGACAATTAGAGGTATGAATAAGTAATAATTTAAAGCATCTTCGTAATTCATAATGGTGAATCTTTTCTGTGAAACAGTCCAAGAACTGAATGTGTGAATTCATTTTAGGTTGTTTTGTTTCTTCAATAGAGTTTTGCTTGGTCATCTTGTTCTGAGTGGTCCATTGGCCTCCGTGTCCCTTTTGTGGTAGATATCTGCTCAATGACTTTTGAGCAGCTGGACCTCCTACTACGGCAAGTGAGTGAGGGGATGGACGGCACTGCTGACTGGCCTCCACCTCAAGAGAAAGAATGTATGGCTGTGGCAACACTGAATCTTCTACGACTTCAGGTATTAATGATTTCCTTTCCTCTCCCTCCCTTTGTAAGTGTCTTAGGTATTTGTAACAATGTTTGTGTATATTGAAGGGTATGCATTTTAGCCTGTTAATTGAACTGCTAATGAAAAATGTAAAGTATTTAAAGTGTTTAGATTATTTAGATTAGATTATCTAGATTATGATGGAATGTAATATGTAGGAGGCTTAAAAAAATCAGTCTAGGGGCGCCTGGGTGGCTCAGTCGGTTAAGCATCCGACTTCAGCTCAGGTCACGATCTCGTGGTCTGCGAGTTCGAGCCCCGCATCGGGCTCTGGGCTGATGGCTCAGAGCCTGGAGCCTGCTTCCGATTCTGTGTCTCCCTCTTGCTCTGCCCCTCTCCCATTCATGCTGTGTCTCTCTCTGTCTCAAAAATAAATAAATGTTAGAAAAAAATTAAAAAAAAAATCAGTCTAGTTATATTTGTTCTGGAAGTCAGTCTTGGCATGCAGGGTGAGAGTATATATGGATTGTTTTATTTCTGCAATAATCAGCTTGTTTGCATTCATCATGGAATCACTCTTGAATTTACTGTTGTATGTGGAGAAACAACTGAGTGAGATAGTGGATAACTGAGAGACCAGTTGGTGTGCTAGCCAGTCTCTCCTCTGGAGTATGAAAGCTCAACTCTGTAAGCTTGTCTCCCTTCACTTTGTCACAGGGAAGGTTAAAGTGAAAGGTCAAAATAAGAAAACCTACAAACATATTTTTCTTCCCTTTTTTTTTTCTTTTTTTGTTTGTTTGCTTCTTTGTTTCTTTTTTAAAGAAAAACTATAGCTGAAATCTTTGGTCATCATATTTCTCTTGGCAATAAAATCCTATGACTGAATGTCAAGAAACTAGTTTTTCTCAACAAAATAATTTTTCCCTTTATTTTTTTTATTATTTTTTTTACACTTTTATTTTTTATTTTTATTTTTTTAATTTTTCCCTTTATAATACAAGGATTTCTATGTAACCCATCATGTCCCCCTCTTCTTCTGTCCCCTTCTTGCCTTGGTTCTTTAAAAGGCACACAGCTTATGGTAAGTGATGATTCACAGGAATCTAGTCCCGAAGCCAAGAGTACACTGTATACACTGTATGTTAGCTAACTTGACAATAAATTATTAAAAAAAATAAAAAATAAAAAGCACACAGCTGAATTTAGTGTTTAGTTGCATTAATCAAATTAGCAGAAGTTTGGAGAGTACTTCTCTTTCCCAAAAATCGTCTAAAGGAGCTCATTTATTAGGGCCTCTGTGGTTCCCTTCCGTGATTCCACCCAGTTGTTGATTCCCATGGTTTGTAGCAATGTTGCTATTCTGGTCAGTGCTATGGAGAAAGACCTTATACATGTTGTTTTAGGTTCAATTCCTTTTGGCCTACATTTACCTGGTGACATATGTTTTTCTGTTGCTTTATTCTGTTTTTTTTAGGTCCTTATGTTTTAATTGCATCATTTTAAAAAATCACTTACAGAGCTTGATTATTTTTTTTTATTTTTAAAAATTTTTATTTTATTTTATTTTTTTTTAACGTTTATTTATTTTTGAGACGGAGAGAGACAGAGCATGAACGGGGGAGGGTCAGAGAGAGGGAGACACAGAATCTGAAACAGGCTCCAGGTTCTGAGCTGTCAGCACAGAGCCCGATGCGGGGCTCGAACTCACAGACCGCAAGATCATGACCTGAGCCAAAGTCGGCCGCTTAACCGACTGAGCCACCCAGGCGCCCCAAAGCTTGATTCTTAAAAAGAATCCAATTTGAGGATCTTTATTCATTAGGTGAATTTAATTTTTTTATAGTTTTTGTGATTGCTAATGTATTTGAATTTAGGTCTTCTGATAAGTTTTATGTAAGTTTATTCTTCATTTTATTATTTCTCTCTTCTTTTAAATGTTTGTGTATTTTTGAGAGAGACAGAATGTGAGCAGGGGAGGGGGCAGAGAGAGAGGGAGACACAGAATCCAAAGTAGGCTCTAGGCTCTGAGCTGCCAGCACAGAGCCCGATGTGGGGTTTGAACTCACAAGCCGCATGGTCATGACCTGAGCCAAAGTCAGACACTTAACTGAGCCACCCGGGCGCCCCTATTATTTATCTCTTGATCAAGTTTCGAAAACAATTTTTTTAAGTTTATTTATTTGTTTTGAGAGCAAGAGCAAGAGGGGAAGAGGCAGAGAGAGAGGGAGAGAGAGAATCCCAAGCAGGCTCTTTGCTGTCAGTGTGGAGCCCCATACAGGGATTGAACCCACGAACTATGAGATCATGACCTGAGCCAAAACCAAGAGTTGGATGTTCAACTGACTGAGCCATCCAGGCACCCCTCCAAAACAGTTTTTTCTTTCATGATACCTTTAATTGTTCCTAAATTTTTAAATCTGATTTCTGGATATTAATCATGTCACAAAAAAATTAAATATTTGTTAATTCCACAAAATGTTAAGTAACTAGTCCTTCTCTTCCTGAAAAATATAGGGGCTATAGGATGCATTACCCTAAGCTCCCCTTTCCACCTTTTGTGTTTTAATTGTCAGGTAGTCTGTTATTACATTGGATCCAATGCACACTTTTTTGTGTATGTGCCCCTAAAAGAAAAATGCTCCCAATTGTGATGTGTAAGATAAATTTCTGATTTAAGACATGAAAAGAAATGCCTGTTAGGATTGGTGAAATAATTATTTTTATATTGTTACAAAAATAATAATCATTTTTCACTTTTCTTTGAATTATTATAATCATAACTGTCATTTTAATTTTTTAATTAAAATTCTTTTTAAGTTTATTTATTTTGAGAGAGACAGCACAAAATTGGGGAGACTGCCAGCAGAGAGAGAGGGAGAGAGAGAATCCCAAGTAGCCTCCATGCTGTCAACACAGAGCATGATGTGGGGCTTGAACCCATGAAACTGTGAGATCATGACCTGAACTGAAATCAAGAATCAGGCACTTAACGGACTGTGCCACCCAGGCGCCCCATTATAATCGTCATTTTTAAAGAGACCATGCTTACTTTGATGTAGCCTTTTTTTCTTTTTTTTTAACCAATTTGTTTTGTCATTGTTGCTTATATCTTCTCCCTCCTGGGTACCTCCTTCAGTAAGTTTCTTCATCAAGGTCTGTGAGTTGTAAAGTCTGAAAACTGTTTGCTTGAATGTTTCTTAAGGTAGTTTAACAGGGCTTAGCTTTCTAGGTTACATGTTATTTTATCAACAGTTTGAAGATGTTTTGTCTTCCAGTCTTTATTTTTGCTGATGAAAATTGTTTTATTGATGTAATTGTTTATTTGTAGTTAAGGTGTCTTTCTTTTTGGTAGCCTTTCAGATGTTCTTTTGTTTTGTAATTTTAATATATTATGTCTAGGTGAGGATTTATATTTGTATATGTAACTTGAGGTTATGATTCTCATTACATGTTTTGTTAAGTTTTGAAAAAATAGTCACCATTTAACCATTGAAATTAACTCTTTTTTTAATCTACTTTATCTACTTCTCAGTGTATGTTGAACTTCTCTTGTCTTCCTAAGTATCACAACTTGTTTGATATTTTAAAAATCTTTTTATCTTTTATGATGTTCATTTTCTGTCTTTTCCATTCTGCCTTCTGGTTTTTCATTCAATGCTCTCTTTCAGTTCCCAAATCCTTTCTTTAGATGAATGTTCCATATTTTTGAATTGTCCATTATAAAATAATTACTTGTATGATCATTGCATTCCATGCATTAACTCATTAAATCAGTGTGCCACTCATCTGAGAGTTAGGACCTGTGATGTATATTGCATAAATGAGGACACAGAGAGAGGTTCAGGAATGTGGCCCAGATCAGGTACCCATGGCCTCAGGGTTTAGGGCTGGAACCTGGGCCCAGGCTTTTCACACTTCTGCCTTGAGGTTTTTATTCTTGTAGCTTTTTTTTTTCATTTTTAGAATTTCTATTTGGGTCTTTTTCAAAGCTTTCATTTTGTTCATTATATTCTTCTGGGTTCTGTTCCTTCCTTGATCTCTAAGAACATTTTCTTTTTTTATGGATTCATTCCATTGTTTTTATTGCTGCCTAGGGGTGTGAATTTTGCCTCTTGTAAGAGCTCTGTTTTTTGATTCTACCTTGTGGTGACCTAGTATGGCTTGTCCTTTCTGACTGCAACACCACTTTCAGGGGAGGGTTTGCTAGGGGTATCCCCTTGCCTTTGGCTATGATGATGTCCCCAGAGGGCAGTTTTGTATTTGTGTCTCTTAAGTGTCATGAGTTTCTCAGGCTCCAGATGAGTTTTGGTTTTCAGTTCTTGACTTGTGATATGTGTACCTCGATGGTTGGTGTAAACTTGATTTTACATCTGTTCACAGGACAGATTTTACATCTGTCAGGTCTCTGATTTATTGTGGGGTCTCTTTCTACCAAAAGCTTTTATGGACAGTGTTGTTTTCAGGCCCTGGCTGGCAATAGATGGGTGATCTTCAGTGGCTCCCAAACTTCTGCAGGAAGCTCAGGTTCAGTGGGCTGTCATGGGCAGCTGGGATCTCATGCCCCAAGGCCTTGATCTATTCTTAGAGTCCAGAACCTCTTGGCTCCTGCTGGTGTATCTCTGTGAGTTCTGGTTTGGCCCTTGAGGAACTTCCTTGTATACTCTCAGCTTGGCTATATAATCTTTTTTTTAAAAACATTTTTTAAATGTTTATTTTTGAGAGAGAGCATGAGAGGGGCAGAGAGAGAAGGGAACAGAGGATATGAAACACGCTCTGCATTGACAGCAGTGAGCCCAATGTGGGGCTTGAGCTCACAAGCTGCAATACCATGACCTGAGCTGAAGTCAGGTGCTCAACTGACTGAGCCACCCAGGCGCCCCTATATTTTTTTAACAGCTTTCGGGTTGTATTATATTCGCTATTTCTCTGTGTTTGGTGCAGATGACTGGTGGTGGGGTGGAGGTTGCTGTTTCCACTTGACTTTATTTCTTTTAATGTTTACTTATTTTTGAAAGAGAGAGAGAGATAGAACATAAGTGGGAGAGGGGCAGAGAGAGAGGGATACACAGAATCCGAAGCAGGCTCCAGACTCTGAGCTGTCAGCACAGAGTCCGATGTGGAGCTCGAACTCACAAATCGTGAGATCATGACCTGAGCCAAAGTCGAGTGTGTAACCGACTGAGCCACCCAGGTGCCCCTGTTTCCACATGATTTAACCTCTCCATTGGTCTTGAGCTCTTCCATATATGTATTTATAGTGGGTTTAAAAAATTCCTCTTAAAAATACCTTACTGTGGACTCTCACCTAGTATGAGTAAAAGTTTTTAGTCTAGTTAAAAAAATTCATATAGCAGAGCTTTTTTCTTTATTATTTGAATAAAACTCAGTTTGAGGTATTATTTAATCTTTAACAAGATTTGAAATACACTTGTTTTTAGGACTTCTAAATTAAAATTCTTTTTCTCCTTTCAGTTGCATGCTGCCATTAGTCACCAGGTTGACCCAGAATTCCTTGGTTTAGGTCTGGGCAGCGTCCTCCTCAACAGCCTGAAACAGACTGTGGTGTCTCTGGCCAGCAGTGCAGGTGTGCTGAGCACCGTGCAGGCAGCTGCCCAGGCTGTGCTGCAGAGTGGGTGGTCCGTGCTTCTGCCCACTGCTGAGGAAAGGGCCCGGGCGCTCTCTGCTCTCCTGCCCTGTGCAGGTGGGTTTGGGGATGGGGTGGAGTGGTGGGTGCACAAGAGGGTGCCAAGGGGCATTGGCACTTACCTCACATTGTCAAAAACACTTTCCTTTCCAGTTTCAGGCAATGAAGTAAACATAAGTCCAGGTCGTCGATTCATGATTGATCTTCTGGTGGGCAGCTTGATGGCCGATGGAGGCTTAGAGTCGGCCTTAAATGCAGCCATTACTGCAGAAATCCAGGTATGGTTCTAGGAGTATGTATGTGAGCTGACAGAGGCAAGTTTTACCTGTCAGTGAGCTGAGATTGAAACACTGTACTCAGGTGAAGAAATAACATTTTGTAAGAATTATTGAAAAACTGAAACATTAAATGGTTAGTAACATCCAAATATTTTCTGTAATTAAAGCTTTTTTATCTAACTAGTTAAAAAACTTGAGATATTAAGTATGATAAAATATACTCACTTTTATCTACTTAAATGAATGTGACAGATACTCTGATCATATTATGAATCATTTCCATCACCCTAGAAAGTGTCATTGTGCCTCTTTGCACTCCAGGACTCCCATCCTCCCTCAGATTAAATTAGTCTTGCCAGTTCTGATTGCCACATAAATGGAATCATATAGTATGTACTATTTTATGTCTGCTTTATTTTACATTGATAATTTTCAGACTCATCTGTTGTTTTTACCATTGAGTATTTCATTGTATGATTATGGCACTGTTTGTTTATTCATTGTCCTGTTGATAGACATTTGATTAAAATTTTTGATTCTGTAAAGCTGCTTTGATCATGCTGTATACAAGTCCTTTAGTGAACATGTGTTTTTCTCTTGCGTAAATACTTGGAAGTAGAATTTGCTAGGTCTTTTGGTGACTGTGTTTTTACAGTTTCCTAAAGTGGCTGTGGCATTTAATTTGAACCAGCCAATATGAGAGTTCTAGTTCTAGCTCTTCTTGACCTCAGTGACATGAGGCATGTCATTCTTCATAAATTTAGCTATTCTGGGGGAGGGAAGTGTGGTTTTAATTTGCATTTGTATGTACTTATTGGTCATTCATAGCTTCTTTTGTTGCTTTTATTGTTGCAATAGTTTTTTATCTAAAAACTAACACTGATAAAATTAGATGAAGTAAATACATTGAAAATATCTTTGAAAGCATACTTAAGAAGTACTTTGATTAAATTGAAAAAAAAAATAGGGGCGCCTGGGTGGCTCAGTCGGTTACGTGTCCAACTTCAGCTCAGGTCACAATCTCATGGTTCGTGAGTTCAAGCCCTGTGCCAGGTTCTGTGCTGACAGCTCAGAGCCTGGAGCCTGCTTCTAATTCTACTTCTCCCTCTCTCGCTGTCCCTCCACTGTTCACGCTTTGTCTCTCAAAAATAAATAAAAACATTAAAAAAAAATTTAAATTGAAAAAAATAGAAGAAATCGTATAAATAACATTAGGAACAACTACAGTTCTTTGTATAGCTATTATTTTCCAGGTACTATGCTGTGTACTTTATTTTAATTTTCTCTTTTAACTTTGTCAATGGTGTTGGGTGGAAAAAGTGGTTTAAAATTCCATTTTATAGATGTGGACATAAGTACCACAAAAGTGTAGTGATTTGCTAAGGTGTTAGGACTAGTGAGTGGTAGGTTTGCTGATTCCAAGCCTCTTCCTTTTCTTCCTCTTCCCCACACAGCTCTGTGTGACAGCTTACCTGATGGGAGCCATGACAGAGAACAGACAGAGGAAGTCCACGAGTGGGCCAGATATGACCCAAGCAGTATTTTTAGAACCTATTAATTTAGTTAGCAAATGTTTATTCCTCACTTCCTGCTGGACAGAGGGAGGGACCTTTAAGGAGGTATTGGAGGCAGGGTATTGCAGAGGTAGAGAGGCTACAGAGATACATAGATTGTGATTTATATAATCATTAAGCCTAAAAGATAACTAACAGGCCATTCATTTTAAAACAAAATTGTTATAAAGCTACAGAAAGACGTAAACAAAAACCTCATATTTAAGAATTATTAGTATGCCAATATTGTTAATATTTTTGTTTTATTGTCTGACTTTTGAGGATGCAAATGTTTACTAATGATGTGATTATGGGGCTAGAATTAATTTCAGTGGTGTGTTAATTTGCATCTTTTTTACTCATCAGGTTGCCATGTTTTCTGTTGTATATTTTACCGTCCATTTGTTCTGTTGTTTTGGAGAAGTCTGTCATATGAAAAGGGAATTCCTTCATATTCCTTTTTATTTTTTATAAATAATCTATTTACCTTTTAGGTTTTAGATATTTTTACTACAATTATTAATTATATTCTTTTTAAAAATGTAATTTATTTTGATAGAGAGTGTGCATGAGTGGGGGAAAGGGCAGAGAGAGAGGAGAGAGAAAATCCCGAGCAGGCTCCAAGCTGTTAGTGCAGAACCCAGTGCAGGGCTTGATTCCATGAACTGTGAGATCATGACCTGAGCCAAAATCAGAAGTTGGATGATTAACTGACTAAGCCACCTGGGAGCCTCTAAGTATATTTTATGGATTATAAGTCATTGAATAGAGTATAAGAATGATTATTAGGAAAGAGTTTTAGAAATGAAATTGTGCTGGGTTAAAAGGATGCACATTATTCATTTTTCTGATTTATGTTGCTTTCTTATCCTTAACAGTGGGTAGTCACTGAGGCTGAGTCTTCATCCCTATACCCCTCAAAGATTGGGATGGATTGTTGGTGTTTAGACTGTTCTTGTTTTTGCCATTAGAAAATGCCCAGAAGGAAAGAACTTTTTTGCTTTTTCACCATAAATTTGGTTACTAGAACAATGCTTGGTATATAGTAAGTCCTCAGGAATATTGGTTGTGTTTGGCAAAGATACCTTCTATTTTTGTTTTTTGCCTTTTTGTTTCTTTTTTTTTTTAAATAATAGCTTTATTGAGATCTAATTCACATACTATAAAATTCACTCTTTTACAGTGTATAATTCAGTGGTATACTCACAGAGTTGTGCAACCATCATCACCAGTGATTTCAGAACCTTTTCATTACTTCAAAAAGAAACTCTGTGCCCCTTAACAGTCACACCCCCTATTCCCTACTTGTCTCAACCATTGACAACTGCTAATCTACTTTCTGTCTCCTGAAGAATTTCTAGCTCTGGACATTTCATATAAATGGATTTATACAATACGTGACCTTTTGTGTCTGGCTTTTCACTTAGCCTAGTGTTTTCAAAGTTTATTCATGTCATACTTAATTTTTTAAAATTGCTAAATAATATTCCATTGTATGGCATAGCACATTTTGTTGATACATTCATCAGCCAATGGACATTTAGTTGTTGCTATTTTTAAGTTATGAATAATGCTGTTACGAACATTTGTGTATAGGTTTTTGTTTGGACAGGCTTTTTTTTTCTTATGGGTGTATGCCTAGGAGTGGATTTGTTTTGTTTTATAGTATCTCTGTGTTTAATGTTTTGAAGAATGGCCAGATTTTTTTCTTAAGTGGCTGTGCCACTTTATATTCCCAGTAGCAATGTATGAGGGTTCTGATTTCTCTACATCCTTGTCAATGCTTGCTACTGTCCAACTTTTCTTTTATAGCTATCCTAACAGATGTGAATTTCCCTGATGACTAATGATGCCTAACATCTTTTCATGTGCTTATGAGCCACTTATATATCATCTTTGAAGATACTTCTATTCAAATCCTTTGCTTATTTTTAAGTTGGTTATTTTTTAATTGTTGAGTTGTAAGAATTCTTTCTGTATTCTGAACACATGTTTCTTATCAGATACATGACTTGGGAATATATCCTCTTATTCTTGAGTTCTTGCTTCATGTTTGCAAAATAGACTGTGTGTGTATGGGGCAGATCACATTAAGTATTTCTTAGATCCAGTAGCAGGAGAAAAGATTTTAGGGACTTTACAGAAGGAACCTGGAGAACGTTAGCAATGGCAGCCTGGGTAATGGATTTATAGGACAAATAGTCTGTTTAGAAACTGAGCACCTGAGCAGTGGGGTTTTCGACAGTGGATGTGGGCCAGTGTCACCAGGTGGTTTTGTGAGTTAGTGCACAGAAGCTGGGACATCTGCTGTGAGATCAGGGCTCAGCTCAGGGTGTATTCACACTTGGTACTAAGATAACTGGTAACCAGTTTCTGTTTTATGAATTACAGGATATGGAAGCCAAAAAAGAAGCACAGAAGGAAAAAGAAATTGATGAACAGGAAGCCAGTGCCTCGACATTTCATAGAAGTAGGACTCCATTGGATAAAGATCTTATTAATACTGGGATCTATGAATCTTCTGGAAAACAGTGTTTGCCTCTGGTTCAGCTCATACAACAGCTTCTTAGGTAAATAGTATTAGATATATTTTAACAGGAGGATTATTGGTTTTCATAGTAAGATAGTGAGATCTAGCTAGTACTAGGGTCTGAAAATGTTTTGGCTGTTGAGGTATACTCTGAAAATTATGTAGAATAGGTTTTGGGGTAAAGAGCAGACTCTTTTAAGTTTTTATTTTAATTCTAGTTAATAAACACACAGTGTTATATTAGCTTTAGGTATACAATATAGTAATTGAACAGTTTCATGTATCACCCTGTGCTCATTTTAAGTGCACTCCTTAATTTCTGTCACCTAGTTAAGCCATCCTCCCACCCCCCTCCCATCTGGTAACCATCAGTTTATTCTCTGTAATTAAGAGTCTGTTTCTTGGTTTGTCTGTCTTTTTCCCCCCTTTCCTCATTTGTTTTATTTCTTAAATTCCACATATGAGTGACATCATATGGTATTTGTCTTTCTCTGCTGACTTAAGTACTTAGTATTATACTTTCTAGCTCTATCCATGTCATTGCAAATGACAAGGTTTCATTTTTTATGGATGAATCATATTTCATTGTGTATACACACCACATCTTCTTTATCCATTCATCTGTTGAGGGACACTCGGGCAGCTTCCCTTTGAATGAGTGTTTTTGTATTTGGGTAATACCCAGTAGGATGATTCCCAGATCATAAGGTAGTTCTGTTTTTAACTTTGAGGAACCTCCACACTGTTTTAAGAGCAGACATTAAATATAGATGAGGGGAGAGTTTGGAGTGTGTGAGGTAGAACTGGAGATTCTAAAGATTTTCAAACAAGAGAAAATTGGAGTGTATGATAAACAGGAAAAGATTCTTAGCCTCATTAGTAAGGAGTAGATGCAAATGAAAATCATTTTGGTAGAACTATTTTTTTTTTAAATTGGTTGTATCATTGCCTCATTGTATATGTCATAGAATTATATGTATTACTAAGACAACTTTTATTTTTTTATCTTTTTAATTAATTATTTAATATAATTTATTGTCAAGTTAGCTAACATACAGTATGTACACTGTGCTCTTGGCTTCAGGAGTAGATTCCCATGATTCATAGCTTACATACAACACCCAGTGCTCATCCCAACAAGTGCCTTCCTTAGTGCCCATCACCCATTTTCCCCTCTCCCCCCACCCCCCATCAACCCTCAGTTCTCTGTATTTAAGAGTCTCTTATGGTTTGCCTTCCTTTCTGTTTGAAACAATTTTTTTCCCCTTCCTTCTCCCATGGTCTTCTGTTAAGTTTCTCAAATTCCATGTGAGTGAAAACATTTGATATCTGTCTTTCTCTGACTGATTTATTTCACTTAGCATAATACCCTTGCAGTGCCATCCACATTGTTGCAAATGGCAAGATTTCATTGTTTCTCATTGCCAAGTAGTATTCCATTATATATATAAACCACATCTTCTTTATCTATTCATCTGTTGATGGACATTTGGGCTCTATCCATAATTTGGCTATTGTTGATAGTGCTGCTATAAACGTTGGGGTACCTGTGCCCCTATGAATCAGCCCTCCTGTATCCTTTGGATAAATTCCTAGTAGTGCTATTGCTGGGTAGTAGGGTAATTCTGTTTTTAATTTTTTGAGGAACCTCCACACTGTTTTCCAGAGTGGCTGCACTAGTTTGCATTCTTACCAACAATTGCAAGAGGGTTCCCTTTTCTCTGCATCTGTTGTTTCCTGAGTTAATTTTAATCATTCTGACTGGTGTGAAGTGGTATCTTGATGTGGTTTTGATTTGTATTTCCCTGATGATGAGCCATGTTGAGCATCTTTTCATATGTCTGTTGGTCATCTGGATGCCTAAGACAACTTTTAATTAAAAAAAATTTTTTTAAATCTTTTTATTTATTTTTGAGACAGAGAGAGACAGAGCATGAGTGGGGGAGGGGCAGAGAGAGAGGGAGACACAGAATCCAAAGCAGGCTCCAGGCTCTGAGCTGTCAGTACAGAGCCTGACATGGGGCTCGAACTTGTCAACCACGAGATCATGACCTGAGCCGAAGTTGGATTCTCAACCGACTAAGCTGCCTAGGTGCCCCGACAACTATTAATTTAAATGCTGAAGTAAATAAAAGAATGGTGAGCATTATTTCTGAAGGCCCTATCTGGAGGAGGTAAGAATCAGTCAGAGTCAGAATATAAACAGGAACCTTGGGCTGAAGTGATCAGACACTGTTCCTGAAAAATGTCAGCCAACATTTCATTGTCATTCAAAAAGACCAAAAAAGCAAGGTGATTTCTGAAAGGTATTTGTTAGACAATGGAAAACTCTTGGCTCTTCTATTTAACAAAATTCTTTCGTGTGTAAACTTGGCTCCTGTTTTGTTTCATTTTCTATACATAAAGAAAGTATTCTAGAGTGTTGGCTCAGGTAGTAGCCAAGTTCAGAGAGCAGGGGGCTCTGCATGTATGTCCAGAAGAGTGGTGGGTGGTATGCTGCTGGTGTGGGGGCAGCCTGCTGTCCATACCTGAAGCACCAGAATTTACTGGACACATTGGGAACTTTTAAGAGGAAGTTT
>NW_026057582.1:116324152-116352658 GCF_023721935.1 Panthera uncia
AGCACCAGAATTTACTGGACACATTGGGAACTTTTAAGAGGAAGTTTTAGAGCTAGTTCTTTAAATAGATTATAGTAAATGCTAATTAAAAAAACTTTCCTATTTTTTTTTTAATCTGATGATTGTTTCTTTTGATCAGTATCTCATACATTCTGATCTTTAGTACAACAGATTGAAAGTGAATTAACTCAGTGTAGTTGGTGGTAGTGGAAAGACCCTGGGATTTATTCCTAGAAGATTTCACTTGTGACTGCTTGTATAAAATTGGCAAGTGAAACTCTCCCCAGTGTGGTAGCTGGCAGAGTAATAACAGGAGCAGTGTTTATAGAGTTAAGGATCAAATGAGAAAATGGATGCTGAGTGCTTTGTAATTAAAAAATGAAGTTCTATGCAGAAGTTTTAAAGCATAAAGCATGTATTTTCTGAAACAATATTGAGTTCTTGAATGCCCTACCCTTTGCTGAGGAGGCTGTGTCAGGACTCCTGGTGTTTCTGTCAGAAAGTGAGTGTGTGTTCCCTGATCTCGGCCTATGGTAGGTTGCCCAGCTTGTTTATTCTCTTGGTGTGGAGAGACTTGTCTGTTTTACCCATCAATGCCTGTTACTGTACAGTCTGGAAGTCTCTTGCCATGTTTGACTGATTAGCACTTGGAATGTGTCCAGTGTAGCTGAGACACTGAAGTTTTATTTTTTATTAATTAAAATTCAGTTATTTTAATTGAATGATTAATTATTTATTAAAATTCATATTTAAAACCTTGGACTTGATTCAGTTGTTAGAAAACTTTTAAGTGTGTTTTTGAGTTTAAGTTTTATGTTGAAATAGTATTTTCAGTATATTGGGATACTTTATTAATACTGGTTTTACATTTCTTTTTTTCTTTATTAATGTGACTGGCAGAACATTAAACATTTTTTTAAGATTATTTGTTTATTTTGACAGAGCGAAAAAGAGCACAATCAGGCAAGGGGCAGAGAGAGAGGGAGAGAGAGGATACCAAGCAGGCTCCTCACTGTCAGCATAGAGCCCAATGCGGGGCTCAGTCTCACAAACTGTGAAATCATGACCTGAGTCAAAATCAAGGGTTCAGTGCTTAACTGACTGAGCTAGCCAGGTGCCCCAGTGACTGGCAGTACATTTTAAATGACATTTGTGGCTTCCTGGCATTATGTTACTATTGGACAGCACTTTCTAGACCATTTCATAGGTTGTCTTCTGAACCTTTGGTAACACAGGGAGGAGCTGTCTCCACAGCAGTCTTATAATAATTATATACCTGCTTAAAAAACACAAAAACTGAACCCTGGAAGTAAACAACACTTTCCAAAAGTTTTAGAATATAGAGAAAGGAAAATGTATCAACACCTTTCTCACTAACAGAGTGCCTACGATCCAGACTCTTTTCATAAATGTAGAAAGTGTACTTCTCTCATGTACAGAGAGACTTTGATATTTAATTTTCTTACCTTAAGTGTGATTGAAGGTAGCTCAATGTGTTGACTTAGCTGATACAGTTGTTGAAAAATAGTCTAAAGATGGAAGAGATTGTAGGGATGTTTTGTATACTTTATTCCTTGGAAAACAGGTTAAAGAAATTGCAGTTTGCCAAGAATAAGTTGTGAAACAGATTTCAGAGTAATGCTTTAGTCTTACACTGGCAAGAAGCCACAGAAAAACATTTATATAAAATCAAGAGCTATGAAGATTTTTTAATTAGTGAACTCAACCAGAATTATACATTTTGATTATGGTTCAGGATTTTTTATTAAGGAAATAAGTTAACATTTATATTAGTGTCCTTTGCTCCTTCTTGTATAGCATGAAACCCAGATTTTTTCTACTGTCAAGGCAGGGTGTCAGGCAGTAGAATAGAAAGGTGAGGTTGACTAGAGGCAAGACCCTGTGAGCACCTACCTTCATTTTGTGTGGACGGAGTATCCCTGTGCAGTAGCCAAGGGCTTCTTGCTGTTCTTTCTTAGCAACTTTTGGATGTGTGTTGGAGTTGTGCTGGAACTCCTCAAATGTTTCCTGCTCCTCTTCTTCCTCACAGTGCTGTTAGTTCCAGGAATGAATCATGGGGGCAAGTGCAACTGACAGGTTTCCCACAAACCTACTGTCAACGTTAGAAATCAAAGGAGTGGAATAGAATTCCTGTCTGTGGCCTGGTGTTATGCAGAGTTCCCAGACTTACCTGCTCAGTGGCAATGCCAGGTGTTGGCTGGCTGGCCCTCACCCGCCCTGAGATGGAGCTACTTTGACAGCAGCCCAGAGCAAGGCTCTGTTTTAGCTCTTTTCTTCCCCTGATTTATTCCTCTGTTCTTAGTACGGGGATCAGGCCTTGTTTGACTGGTGGTGGGACTGTCCCTGGGTGGCAGGGTCTTATCTGGTAGTCTGTGTCTCCTCTACGTTCACACTCATACCGAACTTAATTTCCTCAAACATAAACAGAACATACTCTCCTTTTGAAGCTTCACGGGCTGGCTCAGCATTGCAGAATCTAGTACCAGCAGCTGGGCACTCTATCACCTACAGTGTCCATTCCTCTTCATTCTCTTGTCTTGACTTGACTCTCTGCCCTTGTTCCTTTGCAAGTTTCTTGTGGAGCCAGAACATTTTACTACTGTTCTAATTTTACTTTTGGGACCCATGTTTTGTTTTGTTTTTTTCCTTTTTCACCCTGTTAACTGATGGTTTGTGGCTCAAGTTAGATCCCACAGTTGGAATTGGAGCCTCTGCTCCTTTCTTTGCTGCTGTATTGTTTGAATACCTGTTACTCTGACCTGGTCTGTTTGCACCCACTTTGGTCTTCCTTCCTGTGCTTTCTGAACCCTGTGTGCCCCCTGCATTGCCCACCTAGGTACTTAACTTGAGTAGGTCTCAAGGCAGATTCGTGAGGCAGATGCAGAAAGGCGAGTAAATCTTGTATTTAAGAATAGTGTCACATCTATATTTGAAATACAGCTTTGGACAGAAGTAAAGACACAGTTGTTTTTTCCCCCAAAGGTCTGTTTTCTATCATTTTGGACCATTCCACACAGCTCTTTAGAGCACATTTGTAAAGCAAAGGGCATCATTATATCTTTTACAACTTCTGTGCTTCTTTTCTCAGTTTTGACTTAGGTTGTGTTTACTGCAGACACACCTGACTCATATTTGGGGAAGGAAGCCCGCTACAGGTCACCTGGATGCATGATTATATTTCTGAGTTTAGTTTTTATCGTGCTTTCTTAATACTTTTTTTTTTTTTTAATAGACATAGCTTGTTAAATTTTGCAATCTTCTTTCCTCTGCATAGAAACATTGCTTCTCAGACAGTAGCCAGATTGAAAGATGTTGCCCGTCGGATTTCATCATGTCTAGACTTTGAGCAACATAGTCGTGAAAGAACTGCTTCATTGGATTTGTTGCTGCGCTTTCAGCGCCTACTTATCAGTAAACTTTATCCAGGAGAAAGTATTGGTCAGACCTCAGATATATCTAGTAAGTTGCTTAAAATTAAAATGTCTTATGTGTATTTTGGGCTTTTTAATTTAGGCCTATTCTATACTCCCAGATGAGTAGTTCTTATATTATTAAATGTGCCAATTTGGGGAGACTTCATTTTGTATCCACTTTTTTTGGGGACAAATATTAGACTCATCAATATTTTTTGTTTCCTTGTCTTAATATTTAAGTTCTTTGGACATCAAAAATAGTTTCCTTTATGTTCAAGTTAGTCTTAACAGACAATTTATCAGACTTACTCTACGTGTCTGTTATGGAGTGTTGGATACTAACATAATGTGGGAACAAAGTAGTGACATAGCATTTGTTGATCGCACTGGAAAACCAGGTGGGGAGTAATGCAAGGAATGAATCATCGTTGGAGGAAGGCTGGGTCTCAGTTATAGCACTGGTTTATTAGCCGCTAGACATGGGACTAAGTCTGAGACTTACCAGGGGGCTGTAGGTTGCTCACCTGCGGAACTGGGATAACATCTGAGGGTGCCTATGAGGATTAAAATAGGATGATATTTAAGCACTTAGTTCTGTGCATGACATAGATTAGAGTACTTTCCACAAGCTCAAAAGATGGCTCTGTGTAAATTGGCTTTCTCTGTCAAGGATGGAAACATCCGTGCTGTTAATATTTTTATAGATGTTATATTCTAAAATATCTTAGTTGCTGAAAACTGAAAAGGTTTATATATATTCTAAAATATCTTAGTTGCTGAAAAAATTAGGCATTTGTAGATAGAAAATTTCAGGTTGAAATAGGTGAACTTATAGTCCGAAAGAGACATCTCAAAGACAAAGTCATGAGGACTGAAAAGCTATTAAGAGCCTTGTAGGAAGAAAAGTTAAAGATTTTAGGAGATTGAAAAATGCCTAACTTTGTTTATTGAAGTAATTTGCAAGTGTTAAGACTTGAAATTTGATAACATTTGTGTGTATTAGGTGTAAGGTTTTAAAACTCTATAAATTATGACTTTAGTATTTACATTAAATAAATTTTCTAGGTATTATATAGTGCAGTGTATGAAAATTTACATAACCAAATTCACTGTTTCTCAAATTCTGTGACATAAAAACAGCCAAGGAATATGGGTTAATTTTCTCCTTTGAGAAAATTGTTATACATAAAAGATGTATAGATGAGGGTGGAATCAATGCGATTTATTTACAAAGTAAATTTTAATGGTAAAAATGAAATTTTCTAAATCTTTCTTCAAGGTCCTGAGCTTATGGGTGTTGGTTCCTTGCTGAAGAAGTACACAGCCCTTTTGTGCACACACATTGGAGATATACTGCCTGTGGCAGCCAGCATTGCTTCCACCAGCTGGCGGCACTTTGCAGAGGTGGCCTGCATTGTGGAAGGGGACTTCACTGGTACCTTTTTTATATCCTACCTTCAGACATTTATTTATTTTCAGAGATAGATAAGACTTAAAATTTATCACTTCTTGATAAACCTGCATGCCTTTGCCCCATACATTTTCTAGTCATGTTGGCTTTTCTCCTTTTCTTTTTTTACTTGCTTGACAATTCTGTTGGTGTAGGAGTTGTGTCACTGTAAATGTAATTAGTGATTTAGAGTCATACAGCCATTATTAACATTTCAATAATGAGGTCATTGGGAATTGTCTAATTTTATTTCAGCCCCATAAAAATTAGTTGCGCCTTTCAGGACCTTAATAATTTCCAGTATTTCTTAATATGTTTTCAAGTTAATTCTGTGACACTACAGCATTCTTATTAAGTGCTTTTTTACTGATAGTAAACTTAGTTGTAAACACTTAAGTTTTCTGAATAAAAGACAAGTTCACAGAAGTGTTGAAACACAGCAGTTTTGAAAAGTATTCTTGTAACTCAGAGGGTTCTGTTTGATACCTTTGTTTATCTTTTTCAAAATGAAAGATAAAATAATCCTGTAGAAATATGCTTTCCTTATTTTGTGATTTATCAGAATTTGAACATAGAACAAGCTTAGAAAGTAGTTTTATAGGATATATGGTTTTATTTAAATCTTAATGCTGTTTTTTTTCTTTTAAAATTTAGGTGTTCTCCTTCCAGAACTAGTAGTTTCTATAGTGCTTCTGCTCAGTAAAAATGCTGGTCTCATGCAGGAGGCTGGAGCTGTCCCTCTGCTGGGTGGCCTGTTAGAACACCTGGATCGGTTCAATCACCTTGCACCGGGAAAGGAAAGGGATGATAATGAAGAGTTAGCCTGGCCTGGCATCATGGGTATGACATCTTAACTTCTAGAACTTCTGCTGAGGAAAGTTTATCCTGATCTAACCTATTCTTGCCTTTTTATCCGAAAGGATACTTCACAAAGAGAAACCAATATTTGCCATTTTCACTGATGGGAGTATAAGTGGAAAATCAAGATAATCCAAATCAGAAGAGATTTAGATTATATATAAGAAATGATTTTTCTGTTAATTGTTGTTACTTTCTGAATTGGACTATTTTAGAAAGTTCTGGAGAACCCTTTCTTGGGTGTTGCCTCCAGAAGGTACTGTTGCGGCGATTAGATATAGTCCAGCTTTGGAGGTTGACATCAATATGGGATGACTTTTTAAACTCATTTCTAACTGATGTTACTAAGTTGTGGAATTCCGATATTTAGCTGAGCACTTCCCTTATATGTACTGTCTATAGTGCTTACCAAATTGGGATGGAACTTGTCTTCTCAAAGTTTTCAGCTTTGACATTTTTTAAGTGTATGTTACCATACTGTGTATGGTTCTGACTTCCTGGACTCATAGAATTAAATTGAAGTTGTGGTTCATTTGTATTTTGTAGGAAAGCTCAGGCAAGCTGGGCTTTTTTCCCCTTCCATTGTAGACTGTCATCTTATAGGAGTTTCAAATAAGAAGTAACAACTATCCTGAAGAAAATAACAATAGGATATGGAGCATAGTTTTTAATTTTTTTATATCACTAGTATTTTTAGCACCATTAATTTTTGTTTATGAAGTTAAATGTTATTTTTGTCTCTATAGTTAGTATGGTTGAAGGCATTTAATCTGATTAAGCAGTTCAAATTTACTCATTTAAAAATCTTTTTTTATTATGAAATATACTCAAAAGTACAGAAAACAGCTCTGTGACTGATCATAGAGAAAATCATTTGGGGCGCCTGGCTGGCTCCATTGGTTAAGCGTCCGACTTCACCTCAGGTCATGATTTCACGGTCCGTGAGTTTGAGCCCTGTGTCGGGCTCTGTGCTGACAGCTCAGAGCCTGGAGTCTGCTTCAGATAATGTGTCTCCCTCTCTCTCTGCCCCTCCACCACTCTCTCTCAAAAATAAATAAACATTAAAAAAATTAAAAAAGAAAAAAAAGAAAAGAACATCCATCCAGATTAAGAAATGGAATGGTGGCAGGAACATCCTAAACACTGCTTCTTGTCTCCTGAAAGATACCTCTCTCTGGTCTTGTGTGGTTGCTGCTCCTCTACTTCTCTTTATCATTTTATCAGACAGGCTTGTGCTCCTTAATAGTTTGTTTAAATATTCTTATGTCTGTTTGTTTTTTTAAATTTTTTTTAAAATTTATTTTGAGAGAGAGCAAGAGTGAGGGAGGAGTAGAGAGAGAGGGAGACCCAAGAATCCCAAGGAGGGGCTCAGTCTCATGAGTTGTGAGATCATGACCTGAATCAAAACCAGGAGTTGTGTGCTTAACTGATTGTGCCACCCAGGTGCTCCTCTTGTGTCTGTTTCTTGCTGGAATTAATTATGTCTATTTCTTGTTGGTTTGTAGGGTATGCTTTAGTACAGAATGCCAGGTTTCCATAGTGATTGTGCTGATTTTCATCTCCATAGAGTGTGAGAGTTCTCACCATTCCACCCCTGTGCCAAGAGGTCACGTGTCATTTTTTCCCTAGGCATTTTGTCCATAGGTTCATTGTACCAGCACTCTTGGGTGAAAGGAGTGTCCTTGGTCACTCTTCGGGAGTACCACTTTTGTCAAAATCAGTTGACTGTCTCTGCCTGTGTCTATTTCTCATCTTGCAGCTTCCCTTTGTGACTTCTGCACTTGTTAGCACCCTCTGGTGCATTGTTGAATACAAATGGTGATACTGGGCAGCCTTGTCTTGTTTAGGAGCAAAAGAAAAGCTTTCCAAATTTCACACATGAAATATGAGGTTTGTTAAGGGATTTCTTTGTAGAAACCTTTTTTTAAAAAATTTTTTTAAGTTTATTTATTTTTTGAGAGACAGAGAGAGACAGAGCATGAGTGGGGGAGGGGCAGAGAGAGGGGGAGTCACAGAATCTGAAGCAGGCTCCAGGCTCTGACCTGGCAGCACAGAGCCCGACGTGGGACTCGAACTCGTGAACCGTGAGATCATGACCTGAGCCGAAGTTGGACGCTTAACTGACTGAGCCACCCAGGCGCCCTCTTTGTAGAAGCCTTTACATATTAAGGAAGTTTCCTTCTATTCTGCTTTGCAATGAAGTTTTAATTAATCTCAGTGATCATATAATTTTTCTTTTTTCTATTAACGTGTTAATTATTGATTTTTCAAAGGTTAAATCAGCCTTCTGCATCTGGAATAAAACTATCTTGATCGTATTATATTGGTCATATTAATATGTGTTGCTGGTCTTGATGTGTTTTGCTTTTTTCCAACAATTTTGCATCTGTGCTTGTGAATTGTAGTTTTCTTTTAATGCCCTATAAGTTGCTGATAATCACCCTTCCACTAACAAACAGGCTGTAATTTAGGAACATGACAGCTTCCCATGCAATCTCTGTTAAATTTCTTTTTGCAGTCTGTCAGTTGAGAATATTAGCTTGTTGGTAGAAACTATCTGAGGGATCCAGTAGTACAAAAACATAACAAGACATTTAAAGTTTTAGTAAGACAGGCTGTGCTAGTCTCTTAGAGTTACTTAGAGAATGTTCTTTCCTCTTCTTCTTTTTTTTTTTCCTCCCCAGAAGGGTATGTATAAGATTGGTAGAATTTGCCAGATAATCATCTTGATCTGTAGTGTTGTGAACAGTTTTTTGTTTTTTTTTTTTTGGTTTTGTGGGTGGTAAGATAGAGTGGAAACCCAACTTTTTTTTTTTTAACTATGGTGAAGTATACATAACATAAAATTTGTCATTTTAACCATATTTAAGTTTTCCATTCTGTGGCATTAAGTACATTCACGTTATTGTCCAACCAACACCACCATCCAGTTTCAAAACCTTTCATCTCTCCTGAATTGAAACTCTGTACCCATTAAACATTAACTCCCCATTCTCCACTCCCTCTCACCCTTGACAACCACCATTCAACTTTCTGTTTCTGTGAATTTGACTACTCGAGGTAGGTCATGTAAGTGGAATCATACAGTATTTGTTCTTTGGTAATTGTCTTACTCTATTTAGCATATCTTCAGGGTTCATCCATGTTATAGCATGTGTCAGAATTTCCTTCCTTTTTAAGGCTGAATAATGTTTTATTTTTTTTTATTTTTTTATTTTTTTAAATTATTATTTTTTTTAACGTTTATTTATTTTTGAGACAGAGAGAGACAGAGAATGAATGGGGGAGGGTCAGAGAGAGGGAGACACAGAATCTGAAACAGGCTCCGGGCTCTGAGCTGTCAGCACAGGGGCCCGATGCGGGGCTCGGACTCACAGACCGCGAGATCATGACCTGAGCCGAAGTCGGCGCTCAACCGACTGAGCCACCCAGGCGCCCCTGAATAATGTTTTATAATATTGCAAACAAAATGGTTTATCCAGTCATCTCTTGATATACACTTTGGTGGTTTCCACCTTTTGGCTGATGTAACTAATGCTGTCATGAACATGGGTGTGCAAATGTATGTTTGAAGCCCTGCTTTCACTTCCTTTGGGTTAGAGGCTAAAAGTGGGATTGCTGACTCATATGGTAATTCTGTGCTTAACTTCCCACCATAATGTTTTCCATAGTGGCTGTTCCATTTTACACTCCCATAGGCAGAGTACAAGGAAGGGCTCTAATTTTTTCACATCCTTGCCAACACTTGTTTTTTTCTGTTTTATTGATAACAGCCATCCTAATGGGACAAAGTGGTATTATAACGTAGTTTTCATTTGGTTTTCCTTAATGGTTAGTGATAATGTATGTCTGTTCTTGTGCTTATTGGCCATTTGCATATCTTTGGAGAAGTGTCCATTCAAGTGTTTTTCCTATTTTTGAATCAAGTTTTGTTATTGTTGCTATTGTTGAATTGTAGGAATTTGTTTTGTATTCTGGATGTATATGATTTAGTTATATTTTCTCCTTATGTGTGGATTGCCTTTTCATTTTGTTGGTAGTGTCCAGCAATGTTTAATTTTGATTGAGTCCAACTTAACCTAGTTTTTCTTTTGTTGCCTATGCTTTTGGTGTCCTGTTCAAGAAATCATTGCCAAATTATATGTCATGAAGGATTCCTCCTGTTCTTTTCTAAGAGTTTGATATTTTATAGTTTTAGCTCTTCAAATCTTTGATCTGTTTTAAGTTTTGTATATGGTGTATAAGGTAAGGGTCCAACTTGATTTGTTTGCGATTGGATATTCAGTTTTCCTAGCACCACTTGTGGAAAAGATTGTCTTTCCCCCATTGAATGGTTGTGACACTCTGTCCAAAACATTTAACCATATATATGAGGATTTATTTCTGAGTTCTGTATTCTGTTCCATTGATCCAATTGTCTTTATGATGGTGCTACTCTGGTCTTTATTATTTCTTTTCTTCTTTCTTAGGGTTTAATCTGATATTTTTCTAGCTTTTAGAGAAATGATGTTTTGTTCATTGTGAAAACACAGATAAAAGTAGGGAGAATAGGATAATGAACCTGGATTTATAAGTATTCATATTTCAGCTTCTCCTCCACTTAACTTAGTGATTGAATGATTGAATCATTTTAAAGCAGATCTCTTTAAGACATTTTGACACACATTACCTGTTAATGATTAGAACTTCTTTTTGGTAATAAAACCTTAATATCATTATTCTGTCTAAGATTAACAGTGATTCCTTAATGTTACATGCAGTCTATGTTCCATTTTCCTGGATTATCTAAAAAGGTCTTTTTATTAGTGGTTATTTTGAATCAGCATCTAAATACGTTTTGCATGTTATAGTTGGTTGATATGCTTCCAGTCTTTTTTTCCTTTAATAGTGTATCTCTAGGCCCTCCTCTTTGTCTCTGTGGTCATGCTCTTTATTTGTCAAAGAAGCAGGGAATTTGTTCTGGAGAATTTCATATTTTCTGAATTTGGTTGATTGCCCTCTCTTTTAGTCTAACATCTCTCAGTTACATTTTCTCTAAACAGTTGGTTATATGTATAGGGTTGATGAGGTTTGAATGCAGATTTGAATTCAGTTTTTGATAGAGTGTGTCTGAGGTCATGCTGTGTGTTTCTTGTTTCATTGGCTCTGAGGCCTGTGATTCTGTGTGACACCCACCTTCAGTTCTGTTCAGATGGACCAGGGAGTTCATATACAGTCTGTCTTCTATAAAATCCCCTAGCAACCTTGCCTTCATTTGTTTGGTTAGTACAAAGTACAATTTGTACAGGTAAGGACATGATCCTAGCTTGACTCCCCTCTTCAATCACCTCCCTGTATCATTTTTCAGTGATACTGAGTTAATGTCCTAGCACTTTGAAAGGTGACCAATGAGGCATTCTTCCTTCATCTTTCCCTTCATTCCTCCCCCCGCCTGCTTTTATTTTATTTATTTATTTTTTATTTACTTATTGTTTTTGAGAGAGAGAGTGAGCCTGGGAGGGGCAGAAGGAGATGGAGAGTGAGAATTTAAGCAGGCTTCATGCCCAACACAGACCCTGACTCAGGGCTCGATCTCCTGATTGTGAGATCATGAGCTGAGCCGAAATCAAGAGTTGGACACTTAACTGACTGAGCCACCTAGGTGCCTCTTTTTAAAATTTTTGACTATCATGAGCTCTTAGAATTTTATTGATTTAATGTTTATTAACTTATTTACTTCTTTGCTTTTTTTCCCCCTACTATATATATTTAAAGGTATAAATGCCCTTAAACACATATTTAGCTCTAGAAGTGTGGATCTATAGTATTTTCATTATCATTCATTGTATTTTTTCTATAGACATTTTTTTGTGGGAAGTCAAATATGAATTTTTATTTTATTTTTGTTACCTATTTGTAATTTAACTGCATTGTAGTCAGTGCATATGCTCTGTAACTTTATTCCTTTGAAATTTTTGGGATTTGCTTTATTGCCTTATACATAGTCAGATTTGCTATTCATGCTGCTCATGTGATATTGTTTTTGTTTTGTTTTATAATCATTGCATGTCCTTTGTGCATTTATTTATTTTTTAATGTTTTTATTTATTTTTGAGACAGAGAGACAGAGCATGAGCAGGGGAGGGGCAGAGAGAGAGGGAGACACAATCTGAAGCAGGCTCCAGGCTCTGTGCTGTCAGCTCAGAGCCCAATGCGGGGGTCGAACTCACAGACTGTGAGATCATGACCTGAGCTGAAGTCGGACGCTCAACCAACTGTGCCACCCAGGCGCCCCAAATCATTGCATATTCTTAGTGAAATTTTGTTTGTGGTATTAGTTACAGCGAGAGATATGTTAATCTCCTATTGTGATTATGGATTTGTCTATTTCCCTTTATAGTTCTTTTGCATGATTTGTTCTATTGCTTTATCTCTTGATCTATTGATTGATTGATTTTGGTTTCTGTATATGCAGAATCATTTTTTACAGGTCAGAACTGTAGAAATAATGAGGAGGTGACACAGATACGCAAAGCTGATTTGGAGAACCACAATAAAGATGGAGGCTTCTGGACTGTGATTGATGGGAAAGTATATGATATAAAGGACTTCCAGACACAGTCATTGACAGGAAATAGTATTCTTGGTAAGGCCTCACTTTCTACTTCATGGTTAAAAGTTACAGCATGTGCCATTTTGAGCAGAGTATTTGTCTTTTAAGCGATCAGTTGAGTAAATTGTTCCACCCCCCACGTTTTAATCTACTGGTGACTTTGGTGTGTGGCCTATCAGCGAATTCAAGCAGGTTTGAAGAATTCCTTATCATTTTGCATTTGTTTCAACACCTGTTGAAACTTGTTTCAAATCCTGAGTTGGCGCAGGCAGCTCTGGGAGGGGATGAAAGATCATTATTATACTTTGGTAACCCTCACACTGGAGTCACCTGCCTGATCTATTTCCTACTTGACATTTCTACTATGGGTGTCTAAGCAAATTGTATTGAAATAATGTTGCTTTTGTTTTTTTTGTTTTAGCTCAGTTTGCAGGGGAAGACCCAGTGGTAGCTTTGGAAGCTGCTTTGCAGTTTGAAGACACCCGGGAATCAATGCATGCCTTCTGTGTTGGCCAGTATCTGGAGGTGAGGCTGTGTGCGTGGGCATCATGGTGAACGTCAGGGGAGACCTCCTCTGTATATTTGTGATAGGTGGTTTTTACCTTGAAGTATTATTGATAATGGGGCCTTTCGGTGGGGGTGCGTGTCATTAAGTGATACATATGAAGATCCTTTAGAAGTTTTTTCATAAATGAATTTATTTACACTTATTCGTGTTAAGATTTATGAAGTATTGGTCTTGAAAAATTGTAAAAGTTATTAATTTGTAACACATGTAGACACTTTTCCACACACAAAAAGGGGTTAACCTTTGGCCTTTATAGTTTTATTGTAAGCTTATGTAGAAATTTGAAGTGGCTTCTATCTTGAGATATATATTTTTGGGGGAAGAATTATCTAGTAGCATAATTCTTTAGAATAGAAGTATGTCCTACCTATGCATGAGCTTTGGAGTTTATATGTTGGGATTGGTTTTCCAGGTATAGATCCATAAGTAATAAAATTTATTAAATGCCACATAGGTAAGACTTAAAGCATTGCATAGGGAGAGATTGACTTTGCTTGTAAATGATCTAATAAGACTGGCAAAGTTTTTTTTCATCTGATCTCTTTTCTAACTGGTTTCTTTTTGTTAACATAAATTTATACCTCCACATATGTGGTCCTAGTTCACTACTCACAGCAGTCCTTTCATATTTTTGGGTTTTTGGGGGTGTTATTTATGCATGTAACAATTCAGTATATTTTCTGAAGTATACAGTCAATCTGTAAACTTCTATTTGATTCTTTAAGGAATTATCTAGTTTACCTGTTGTTTTTTAAATTTTTTTAAAAGTTTATTTGTGTGTGTGTGTGTGTGTGTGTATGTGTGTGAGAGAGAGGAAGAGGGAGAGAGAGAGAGAGAGAGAGAGAGAGAGAGAGAAACAGGGGAGGAACAGAGAGAAAGGGAGAGAGAGGATCCCAAACAGGCTCTGCACTGTCTGTGCAGAGACCCAGGTAGGGCTCGAACTCATAAACCGCGAGATCATGACCCAAGCCGAATCAAGAGTTGGACACTCAACTGATTGAGCCACCCAAGAGCCCCTCTAGTTTACCTGTTTATCTGAGCTTTGGTTTTACCACCAGTAGGTCTGTGTGTTTACCGTTTGCTTTGTAGGGTGTGCCTACAGCACACAGCATGTATAGCAGCATAATAGGATGTAGGAAAAGGGTGTCCAGAGCATCTGCTTCTCTTCCTCATGGAACTTTGTCTCGTTTAGGGATATAAGCTGTTGCTCTTTTGGTTTTTATGTTTTCAATTAACCCTGTTTTCTCAGACTGATGATGAAATTTATCTTTCCAAGCCTGACCAAGAAGTTGTTACCATACCAGATCTGGGAAGTCTCTCTTCACCTCTGATAGACACAGAAAGGAATCTGGGCCTACTTCTCGGATTACATGCTTCCTATTTAGCTATGAGCACACCACTGTCTCCGGTTGAGATCGAATGTGCCAGTAAGAAAAATTTGCTTTCTGCTAACAGATTAGAAGGTTATTTTAGCTGAGTCTTACGTGCTATTTAGAATAGGAGAAGAAGAATCAACACAGTTGTTGGTGAGTAAAAATAAGGATCGTGGGACTATGACACTAAACCAATGAAATAGAAATAGTTGTGAATGGCTTTCATTTGCTCTCACGACCTGTGGCAGTAGAGGAAGCTAACAGGTGCATGGAAATATCAGTCCTATGTGTGCTCTCACTTTTGCTTCCTGTAACAGATGGGTTCAACTTGGCTGTCGTCTCCACGTGACATGGATTGGCTGTTCCTATTGGGGATAATATTCTTTTTGAGGATTGTGTTTTTACTAGACCCAAATACCTTTTGGGATTGCGACCTTTTTAATGACCTAAAGTAATAAAATTTCACTATATTCCATAAGATGGATTTAAAGTTTTGTTCACATATTCCTACATTTGTCTGCCAACCATCCAGCAAGCATTTACTGAGTAAATACTCAGTATGAGTTACCATGCTAGGTGCTCAATGCATTAAGTGTGGAATTAGACACATTTCTGCTTTTAGGTGCTTTTTGTGTGATGATGAGCCAGACATTATAATAGAGCAGTACGCAGGGTAGAAGAGCATGAAATGGAGACATTTGTAATTTGTTCTGATGGGGAAGAAACCCCATCAGAGGTGAAGGAGTAAGGACATTGGAGTCCCAGGAAAGTGAGTGTGTGAATCTTCTAGGCAGAAATACAGGTGTGTGAGGAGCATTTGTTAAGAAAAGTAGGGCTTCCTGTTGCTTGTGTATGTGTACTGTCAGGAGAGAATGCTAGTGGGCAAGGATGGTCAATGTACTTGGTCAGCCCAGCCTTCTGGAACAAGCCTTTGGTGTGCATGCTGGGCATTTTGCTGCCTGCAGAGCCTCTCAGGGGGATGGACTCATCCTTTCCCTCAAATATTTGTAGTATGAGGGAGATACATTTCTTCTAAATCAGCAAAGAGGGTGGGAAATGAGAAGAGTCAGAGTAAAATTGATCAGAAGGTACTATGGGCCCTGGTGGGTGAGGGGCCTAAGCCATCAGAAACCACCTTTAGAGCAGTATCTTTGAGAGATTAGAGGGAGTTCTAAATGTAGAGACGTAGGTAAGGTCATGATCATATTTGTGTTTTAGAATTAATGTAGCACTTAGGAGAATGCTCCTGAATCTTCTAAAATCTAAATTTTCAGTAAAAGAACATGGAGTACATCCCAGATTTGATTGCTTGGGTTCTGGAGGACTATTTTGATAACAGAAGTCATTAAAAAAAATTTGTAGCAATGAACAAACTGATTCTTCATTTTTTTTGGTGAATCTCACTCCAGTTATCTTAGCAATTAGAATGAGCATCCACATTGGCACTGATGCATATTCTTGTGTGTCTAGCCATGCCTCACACAGGTCTCCTTTGTGAGACACACATAGTCTACTGGGTCTCCAGTCTCCAAGGATCTGTCTCTTACTAAGGTCCCATGTTATATGATTAGTAGTCTCTCATTTTTATTACTAGATTAATGCTCTAGGGAAATATGTCCTGCCCTGAGCATGTTTTTTCTTTGTAGACCCCTTCTCATGTGCTGCTTTCCTACCTGGATGCTCAGTGTTTTTGTCTTTATCCAGATCTCCGCTCAGTTGTCACTTCCACAGAAAATCCTTTACCGACTCTTGAACAGTAGTGGAGGTCTATACTCTTGTACCAACTGTAGTACTTTGTAGCATACAGTTATCCTAATTGAAATTGAGTGATTGCTTGTGTAAGTGTTGCCTCCATGCTGCTCTCCCTAGTAAAATGCAATGCCCCAGTGTTCCCACAGTATCAGTAGAATCGGTCAGCTCCATGTTTTACTGGGTATCTAGAAAAGTTGTACTGGAACTATTATACTGAGTTCTGATACCATGCTTAAGATGTAGTGAATAGCCAGAAGTGTTAACCTATTTTCATGCAGACATAGGAATTATAAGCCAGTGTATATAAATGTTAGATGTGACTCTTTAATATGAATGATGCTGAATTTTTCCTCTTAAATCAAATATTCACTTCTTTTATATCAATATTTATTTCTGAATAGTACACTCAAGTTTCTCTTTAATGTTTGCATATGTACTTTCTAGAGTGGCTTCAGTCATCCATCTTCTCTGGAGGCCTACAGACCAGCCAGATCCACTATAGCTACAATGAGGAGAAAGACGAGGACCATTGTAGCTCTCCTGGAGGCACTCCTGCTAGCAAGTCCCGACTCTGCTCCCACAGACGGGCCTTGGGCGACCATTCCCAGGCATTCCTGCAAGCCATTGCTGACAATAACATACAGGATCACAATGTGAAGGTGAGCGAGGCCTTCCCACACTTAGTATCCTTGGTTTACCATAGAACTTTGATATGTGAACACTTTCATGTTCTCTGATTTGCTTAGCACAGACTTTAGTTACATATTATTTGTAGGGCTGGTTTTGAGGTAAGAGGCTGGTTCAGTTCTGGGTGCCTGACTCTTGACTTGAGGTCAGGTCACGATCTTAAGGTCGTGAGATAGAGCCCTGTGTTAGGCTGTGCACTGGGCATGAAGCCCGCTTAAGGTTCTCTCCCTCCCTTTGCTTCCTCCCCTGTGTGCATGCGCGCTGTCTTTAAAAAAAAAAGAAAAAGAAAAAGAAAAAAAGGCTGATTCAATTCAATATGTCGGTGATGTTTTAGAAGCATTGCTGATTGCAAGTACATTAGAAATTGTGGCATGTAGTTTGGAATTTATGAGGGCGTGTTAGGTGGCTCTGAAGTTACCCTCCAGCTGTTTCTGTTACAGGACTTTCTGTGTCAAATAGAAAGGTACTGTAGGCAGTGCCATTTGACCACACCAATCACTTTTCCTCCTGAGCACCCTGTGGAAGAGGTTGGCCGCTTACTATTATGTTGCCTTTTAAAGCATGAAGATTTAGGTATGAGTCTTGACATTTTAGCTATACCATACATTTTTCAACTGACATGCAATGTGCATTCATTCTTACGCTGCCCCTTTTTAAAAATGTCTTTTACAGGTCACGTGGCATTATCTTTAGTTCATGCAGGAACACTTGGTATTGAGCAAGTAAAGCACAGAACATTGCCTAAATCAGTAGTGGATGTTTGTAGAGTTGTTTACCAAGCAAAATGCTCACTCATTAAGGTAAATACATTTTTATTCTTTTTTTTGTGCTTTGCAGATAGTTGGTAAAATATTTAAGTTGTCTTTTCATATTTAACTTTGTAGACGCATCAAGAACAGGGTCGTTCTTACAAGGAAGTCTGCGCTCCAGTCATTGAACGTTTGAGGTTCCTCTTTAATGAACTAAGACCTGCAGTTTGTAATGATCTCTCTATAATGTCCAAGTTTAAACTGTTAAGTTCTTTGCCCCGTTGGAGGAGGATAGTTCAGAAGATAATTCGAGAACGAAGGAAAAAGAGAGGTAAAAGATGGGAAAATGCTGTCAAAGTGTGTGCTTTTCCCCAGTACATTTGAGTCTGTGATTTGAGTGAAGCTGTTTGCTACTGCTTAGTACATGTGGATTTCCACAACTGCCATAATATTTGTTATGTGTATTTATGATTAAATAGACAAATCCTGCTTATTTTTCTTAGACATCAGATAATGATACAACTTTGCTATTGAGTATGTTATGATTTGGTAATTACTCAATTGATGCTGTACAAGGTAAATACTATAAACTTTATTAAATTGATGGGGAAGAGGAAGTGGTTTTTTTTTTTTTTTTAATCACTTGTTCTGGTAAATGAGATATATGAGAATGTTTATTCTTTTAGTTAATCTTGCCATTATTGTAAGGAAATGTTTTCCTTTGGAAATATTGAGTATTCTGATACATGGAGAATTGTTATAAAAGGAACTAAAAGAATTACTAATATTTTCAGGAAGCAACTATTTAGGGATGTGGAGAATTTTTATATTAAATGAGCAAAATTTGAGTACAAGTACATGAAATACTTTGGAATTTGGTTAATTATGATTATAAACACGTTTTGCAGAAATTTCTGATTATATTCTTATGAATTATACCAATTTATTCACAGATAAGCTTATTAAACTATTATTTACTGAGTTTTTGATGAACATTATGAACAATGATGTCATAAAAGACTAACTTTGTGTTAGAAGCCGTCCTGAATTGATTGTTCTTGAGAAAATTCTTAACCACAACAATTTGCCTGAATCCTAGAGATGCTCTGAATCAGGAAATCATGGTAGGAATGCTTCTGAGATCCCTTTAACCTAGGTAGTGAGGAAATTCATAGTAGAGGCACAGGCCTGGGAGACCACCATCTCAGCTTGAGGAACAGTGATTCCCTCACCACCTGGCCATCACCTCCATGGATTCTGAGGCCATGTTGTCACCTCTTAAAGTTTCTTGTTGTGGGTTTAAATATTTAGTTGTGTGAGTTTGAAGCTGTTTTTGTTTTTATTTTAAGAAAATCAAATAACTTATAAATGATTATTACTGGTGCTGTGTTAGGCTCACCAAAAGCACCCTTAAATTTGATGATTCACTGGACTCAGAAGAGCTGTTATACTCACAGTTACAGTTTATTACTGTGAAAGGATACAGATTAAAATCAGCAAAAGGAAAGGCACATTGAGGGAAATCCAAAGAAAACTAGGCCTAAGCTTCCAGTTCCCTCCCAGTGGAGCTGCACAGGGCCGTGCTTAGTTCTCTCAGCAGTGATGTGTGACAGCATGTGTGAAGGGCTGTGAGCAAGGATGCTCACCTGAGCCTTGGCGTCCAGGATTATTATTGCGGGTCAGTCACATAGACATATGGGGCCTGCATGGTTACTCTCAGTTATTTAGACTCTAGCTTCCACAGTAGAAACAGGTGATAACTGTAAGTCACATTCTTAGCATAAACTGTTCAAACTGGAAAACATGGCCTTAGACCTCAGGCATACAGAAACAGTTTTCTCAGGCAGAACATGTCAAGGACTTCGATCTCAGTTCACAGGAGATGGCCAAGTGCTGAAAGGACAGTGTTTCTTGGGAATTTGCAGAGTTTGGGCAACCCAGACCTGCTGTGTTGGTGTTTACTGCTCATGTGTATTATTAATTATATTCCTTATTATCTTACTTGCTGAGAAGAAATAAACTAAAAATCTTGAAAGGGAGCAAAAATATGAAAGCAACACCACATATCACATTGAAAATTCAATAGAAATTTCCCAAATTAAAGAGACTAACATAGTAAAAGGTATCCAGTTAATTCAGTTCAGTTGCATAGTGGTGACAGATTCATTGCATTGGTTCAGAATGGGCAAGCTGGGGACAAATGCAGCCTGCTGCTTGCTGTATGTTGCCCATGAGTTAAGATTGGGTTTTGAATTTTAAAGTTACTTTTTAAAAAACCAAAAGAAGAATAATATGTTTGACACATGGAAATTATATGAAGTTTAAATTGAAGCATCTGTAAATAAAGTTAGCTGCTTTTCAGCTTGCAACAGCAGAATCCAGTATTTGCAATAGACTGACTGGCCTGCAAAGACTAAAATATTCACCATCTATCTGGCCCTTTAAGAAAAAGTTTGCCGACTACTGGGCTTCTCTTTCTGTATGACCATCATAGCACCTTCCCCATCTTTCTGTACATGATGTGGAGTAGCAGAGTGTTATTATTGAATGTCATGTGAGAATAATCATGATAGTTTTTACTTTTGTAGTTTGAGCATTTCAGTTGACAGTGGTATTTACATGTTTGAGTAAAATAGGTCCTTTACCTTCATGCATATTTAATACTTCTTAATTTAAAATTGTATATAAGTAAATGAATTTTATAATGAAAGATGTTTTTAATCATAGTTCCTAAGAAGCCAGAATCTACAGATGATGAAGAAAAAATTGGAAATGAAGAGAGCGATTTAGAAGAAGCTTGCATTTTGCCACATAGTCCTATAAATGTGGATAAAAGACCCATTACAATTAAATCACCTAAGGTGAAGTATTTTCTGTGATTCTGAGGCTGGCTGAATAGAAACACAGCACATAGCAAGGGAACCCATAAGTATTGTCACTTTGTCCTTGAGCATCTATAAGATAGAGAGTGTAGTGGGTTACTATACATATGGGTGACCGCCCCAGTCATGCCTAACACACTTGATTTATGGTGTCCTGGTTAGATCGATAGCTGGAAAAGTGTTCCCTTTTACTTTTAGTAGTACATTATATCATTATTCATTTGCCATTCGTTCACTGAATGTATACTTTGCTCTAGAAACTGTCCTGGTCACATAGGCTGTTGAAACCTATGATAATTTAACTTTGTATACCATGTTAGTCTGTTCCAAAGTATGTAAGTATAGAGATTATAAATTCATTTATAAGCCTATTTATGGCATAGTTATTTTTGCCATAAATTAGTTACTTAATTTAAAGTATTTTACCAATTTAAACATACTTGCATTTATTTATAATTTATTTGAGTAACTGTTTCAGAGCCCATGTTAATAAGGTAAACTAATGGTGAAAATGGCTTTCCTTTGTCAGGATAAATGGCAACCACTGTTGAGTACCGTTACAGGTGTTCACAAATACAAGTGGTTGAAGCAGAATGTTCAGGGTCTCTATCCCCAGTCTGCGCTCCTCAGTACAATTGCTGAATTTGCCCTTAAGGAAGAGCCAGTGGATGTGGAAAAAATGAGAAAGTGCCTACTAAAACAGGTAAAATTTGCTGAAAACATTCTTCTCTGCATGGGATAATATACACAACATTTAACTGTATGCATTCATATTTTGCAGTTGGAGAGAGCAGAAGTTCGTCTGGAAGGGATAGATACAATTTTAAAACTGGCAACCAAAAATTTCTTACTTCCATCTGTGCAGTATGCTATGTTCTGTGGATGGCAAAGACTTATTCCTGAGGGGATTGATATAGGGTAAAACTTTATTATAACATTTTTTCTTAATAAGGGAAATTCTGGCAACAAGACATTATTTTATTGAAATTAAAAGTCTGGCAATATTCTGATTTTTTTTTAAATGTTTGTTTATTTTTGAGAGAGAGAGAGCACGCAAGTGGGGCAGTGGGGGGGGGGGGGGGGGGGAGTGGGGGGGGGGGGGAGTGGGCAGAGAGAGAGAGAGAGAGAGAGAGAGACAGAATCTGAAGCAGGCTCCAGGCTCTGAGCTGTCAGCACAGAGCTCGACATGGGGCTTGAACTCATGGACTGTGAAATCATGACCTGAGCCAAAGTCGGACACTCAACTTACTGAGCCACTCAGGCGCCTCCTTTCTGGCAATGTGCCAAGTAAAATTCTTTATCTTTGAAAGGGAACCTCTTACGGATTGCCTAAAGGATGTTGATTTGATCCCACCTTTTAATCGGATGCTGCTGGAAGTAACTTTTGGCAAGCTATATGCTTGGGCTGTTCAGAATATTCGAAATGTTTTGATAGATGCAAATGCAAAATTTAAAGAGCTTGGTGAGTTAAAAAAAAAAATCTGATGTTTAAAAGGCTGTATTAAGATTGCTGTTGAAGTATTGCCTGTAATCATGTTAGCATTATCTTATAGTTTGGCTCTTAATTATATGTTGTGGAAACTTACAAATGCTAATTTTTTGCTCTTTGAGAAGACTTTAATAACTTTGTACATTAGAATGATAATCTTTAAAAAATTTTTTATTTTTATATTTATAGATATATAAATATATTTATATTTTATTTTTATTTTTTGAAAATGTGCACACACGTTCCTATGCGTGGGGTCAGGGGCAGAGGGAGAGGGGGAGAGAGAATCTTAAGCAGGCTCCAATGCCTAGTGTGGAGCCCCAACTCAGGGCTTGATCTCATGACTGTGAGATCATGATCTGAGCTGAAATCAAGAGTTGGACACTTAACTGACTGTGCCACCCATGTGCCCCTAGACTGATACTCTAAGCTGCTTTAAGGTTTCTCAAATTTTAAACGGAACTTTCAAAATTCAGCAGAAGACACAATTTTGTAGTGTCCTAATACTAAGCTTTTACATTTTAACGTTTTCATGTGTATCACTAACACCATATACCCTAAAGTGTATATCCTTTATTAATACTTAATTTCTTGAATAGTTTGAGCACCTGCAGAGAAATGCTAGGATTGGTTTTGTGGAAGAGAAGTGAAATATGACTCTTGTATATGAAATAAAATGAGTAAGCCACCAGGGATATTTAGAGGAGCTGCATGATAAGTTTTGCAGACAAATGGAAATAGCTATATGTGGATTGATGATGGTAGGATTATTGCAAAGCAATGAACAGCTGCCTGATGTCCACACTCTTTGGAAACCCATTGAAAAACATAGTTTTTAAAAAATTGCTATTGCTTTCCTCATCTGTATGTTCTTATATCCACATGCAAGAAATTTATGTGGGTGCTAATGCCATTTAGGTATCCAGCCTGTCCCTCTACAAACCATTACCAATGAGAACCCGTCAGGACCAAGCCTGGGGACGACCCCACAAGCTCGCTTTCTCCTGGTGATGCTCAGCATGCTTACCCTGCAACATGGTGCAAACAACCTGAACCTCCTGCTGAACTCTGGCATGCTTGCCCTGACACAGACAGCACTTCGGCTGATTGGTAGGTTGACACTAGTCATTTATGAAAATGCTAAGGTTTTTCCTTCATCTTTTCTTTCTCTTTATAAATTTTTTTTATTGTGGTAAAATGAAAATAACATAAAATGTACCATTTTTTTACAATTATTTTATTTTATTTTTATTTTATTTATTTTATTTTTTTTCAATATATGAAATTTATTGTCAAATTGGTTTCCATACAACACCCAGTGCTCATCCCAAAAGGTGCCCTCCTCTATACCTATCACCCACCCTCCCCTCCCTCCCACCCCCCATCAACCCTCAGTTTGTTCTCAGTTTTTAAGAGTCTCTTATGCTTTGGCTCTCTCCCACTCTAACCTCTTTTTTTTTTTTTTCCTTCCCCTCCCCCATGGGTTGCTGTTAAGTTTCTCAGAATCCACCTAAGAGTGAAACCATATGGTATCTGTCTTTCTCTGTATGGCTTATTTCACTTAGCATAACATTCTCCAGTTCCATCCACGTTGCTACAAAGGGCCATATTTCATTCTTTCTCATGAGGGTACAAAAAAGTTATGTAACTAGATACTGGTAATGCTTGTACAACACTGTGGATATGCTTAATGCTAATCAATTATAAAGTTGTTTATACTATCATTTTAAACAACTTTATAATTGATTAGCATTAAGCATATCCACAGTGTTGTACAAGCATTACCAATATCTAGTTACATAACTTTTTTGTACCCTCATGCAAAGCCATACCCATTTAGTGGCAGCTCCTGATTTCCCACTCCTCCAGCTTTTGGCAAACAAATCTGTTTTAAGCTCTGTAGATTTTCCTATTCTGAATATTTCATATAAATGTAATTTTTATATTTCATATAATTTTTAGCCTTCTGTATATGGCTTATTTCACTTAGCATGTTTCAGTACTTCATCTCTTTTTATGGCTAAAATATATGGATATACTACATTTTATTTATCCTTTTATCCATGGTTGGACATTTGGCTTGTTTCTACTTTTTGGCCATTGTGAGTAATGCTGCTAGGAACATTTGTGTACAAGTTTTTGTTTGAACACCTGTTTCCATTTCTTCTGTTATATACCAAGGAGTGGAAGTGCAGGGTCATAAGGTTATCCTATGTTTAACATGCTAAGGAACCTCCAGTCTTTTCCCTAGCACTGCACCATTTTCCATTCCCCCTCAGCAATGGACTGGCTTCTAGTTTCTCCACATCTTCACCAATAGTAGTTTTTCTCTGGATGGATCAAGGCCATCCCAGTTGCTATGAAGTGGTATCTCATTGTGGTTTGATTTATATTTTGCTAATGTAAGGACATTGAGCATCATTACACATATTTGTTGGTCATTTGTATATCTTCTTGGAGAAATTTTTTTTTTTTTCTGGTGTGTCAGTTCTGCTTTACTTTTTTTTTTTAATTAAAAAAATTTTTTTTATGTTTATTTATTTTTTAGAGAGAGACACAGAGTGTGAGCAGGGGAGGGTCTGAGCAGGCTCCAGGCTCCTAAACAGACTCCAGGCTCTGAACTGTTTTCACAGAGCCTGATGTGGAACTTGAACTCACAAACTGCGAGATCATGACCTGAGCTGAAGTTAGACGCTTAACCAACTGAGCCACCCAGGCGCCCCTTTTTTTTAATTAAAAAAAATTTTTTTTTGTATTTTAATTTACATCCAAGTTAGTTGGCATATATTGCAATTATGGTTTCAGGAGTAGAATCCAGTGATTGATTCATCCCCTATGTATATAACACCCAGTGCTCATCCCAAGTGTCTTCCTTAATGCCCCTTATTTAGCCCATTCCCCCCATCCACAACCTCTCCAGCAACCCTCAGTTTGTTCTCTGTATTTAAGGGTCTCTTATGTTTTGTCCCTCTCCTTGTTTTTATATTATTTTTGCTTCCTTTCCCTTATGTTCATCTGTTTTGTATCTTAAATTCCACATATGAGTGAAGTCATATGATATTTGATATTTGTCTTTCTCTAATTTCACTTAGCATAATACATTCTAGGTCCATCCATGTAGTTGGAAATAGCAATATTTCATTCTTTTTGATTGGTGAGTAATACTCCATTTTGTGTGTGTGTGTGTGTGTGTGTGTACATGTGTGTACATTTCCATACATTGGCTATTGTCAATAGTGCTGCTATAAACATTGGGGTGCATGTGCCCCTTCAAAACAGCACGCCTGTATCCCTTGGATAAATACCTAGTAGTGCAATTGCTGGGTTGTAGGGTAGTCCTTTTGTGATTTTTTGAGGAACCTCCATACTGTTTTCCAGAGTGGCTGCACCAGTTTGCATTCCCACCAGCAACGCAAAAGAGATCCTCTTTCTCTGCATCCTGACAAACATCTGTTCTGGCCTGAGTTGTTAATGTTAACCATTCTGACAGTTGTGAGGTGGTATCTCAGTGGTTTTGATATGTATTTCCCTGATGATGAGTGATGTTGAGCATTTTTTCATGTGTCTATTAGCCATCTGGATGCCTTCTTTGGAGAAGTGTCTATTCATGTCTTTTGCCCATTTCTTCACTGGATTCTTTGTTTTTTTTGTGTGTTGAGTTTGATAAGTTCCTTTATAGATTTTGGATACTAACCCTTTATTTGATATGTCATTTGCAGATATCTACTCCCATTCCATTGATTGCCTTTTAGTTTTGTTGATTGTTTTCTTTGCCCTGCAGAAGATTTTTATCTTGATGAGGTCCCAATAGTTCATTTTTGCTTCTGTTTCCCTTGCCTCCGGAGACGTGTTGAGTAAGAAGTTGCTGTGTCCAAGATCAAAGAGGTTTTTGCCTGCTTTCTCCTCGAGGATTTTGATGGCTTTCTGTCTTACATTTAGGTCTTTCATCCATTTTGAGTTTATTTTTGTGTATGGTGTAAGAAAGCGGTCCAGGTTCATTTTTCTGAATGTCACTGTCCAGTTTTCCCAGCACCAGTTGCTGAAGAGACTGTCTTTATTCCATTGGATAGTCTTTCCTGCTTTGTCAAAGATTAGTTGGCCATACGTTTGTGGATCCATTTCTGGGTTCCTTATTCTGTTCCATTGATCTGAGTGTCTTTTTTTCTGTCACTACCATACTGTCTTGATGATTACAGCTTTATAGTACATCTTGAAGTCTGGGATTGTGACACCTCCAGCTTTGGTTTTCTTTTTCAGGACCATTTTGGCTATTTGGGGCCTTTTTTGGTTCCATCCAAATTTTAGGATTGTTTGTTCTAGCTCTGTGAAGAATGCTGGTGTTATTTTGATAGGGACTGCCTTGAATATGTTGATTGCTTTGCGTAGTATTGACATTTTAATATTTTTTCTTCCAATCCAAGAGCATGAAATATTTTTCCTTTTTTTGTGTGTCGTCTTCTATTTCTTTCATAAGCTTTCTATAGTTTTCAGTGTATAGATTTTTCACCTTTTTGTTTAGGTTTATTCCTAGGTATTTAATGTTGTTTGGTGCAATTATAAATGGGATTGATTCCTTGGTTTCTTTTTCTGTTGCTTCATTATTGGTGTATAGAAATGCAACCAATTTCTGTGCATTGACTTTATATCCTATGACTTTGCTGAACTCATGGATCAGTTCTAGTAGTTTTTTGGTGGAATCTTTTGAGTTTTCCATATAGAGTATCATGTTGTCTGTGAAGGATGAAAGTTTGACTTCCTCCTTGCTGATTTGGATGCCTTTTATTCCTTTGTGTTGTCTGATTACTGAGGCTAGGACATCCAATACTATGTTGAATAACTGTGTCGAGAGTAGACATCCTTGTCATATTCCTGACCTTAGGGGAAAGGCTCTAAGTTTTTCCCCATTGAGGATATTAGTGGTGGGTCTTTCATATATGGCTTTTATGATCTTGAGGTGTGATCCTTCTATCCCTACTTTCTTGAGGGTTGTTACCAAGAAAACATGCTATATTTTGTCAAATGCTTTCTCTGCATCTATTGAGAGGATCATGTGGTTCTCGTCCTGTCTTTTATTGATGTAATGTATTACATTGATTATTTTGCAGATATTGAAGTAGTCCTGCATCCCAGGTATAAATCCCACTTTGTTGTGGTGAATAATTCTTTTAATGTATTGTTGGATCCAGTTGACTACTATCTTGTTGAGAATTTTTGCATCCATGGTCATCAGGGAAATTGGTCTGTAGTTGTTCTTTTTAGTCAGGCTTTGGGTTTGGAATGGAAGCTTTCCTTCCATTTCTATATTTGGAATAGTTTCAAAAGAATAGGTGTTAACTCTTCTTTAAACGTTTAGTAGAATTCCCCTGGAAAGCCGTCCAGCTCTGGGCTCTTATTTCTTGGGGATATTTTTGATTACTAATTTGATTTCTTTACTGGTTATGGGTCTGTTCAAATTTTCTATTTATTCTTGTTTCAGTTTGGTAGTGTATATCTTTCTAGGAATTTGTCCAATTCTTCAGATTGCCCCGTTTATTGGCATATAATTGTTCATAATATTCTTTTGTTATTGTTTGTATTTCTGCAGTGTTGGTTGTGATATCTCCTCTTTCATTCTTGATTTTATTTATTTGGGTCCTTTCCTGTTTCTTTTTGATCAAACTGGCTAGGGGTGTATCAACTTTGTTAATTCTTTCAAAGAATCAGTTCCTTGTTTCATTGATTTGTTCTGTGTTTTTTTGTTTTTTGTTTTTTGTTTTTTATTTCAATAGCATTGATTTCTGCCCTCATCTTTATTATTTCCTGTCTTCTGCTGGTTTTGGGTTTTATCTGCTGTTCTTTTTCCAGATCTTTAAGGTATAAGGTACGTTGTGTATCAGATCTTTCTTCCTTCTTTAGAAGGTCTGGATTGCTATTTACTTCCCTCTTATGACTGTCTTTGCTGTGTTCCAGAGGTTTTGGGCTGTGGTGTTATCATTTTCATTGACTTCCATGTACTTTTTAATTTCCTCTTTAACTTGTTGGTTAACCCGTTCATTCTTTAGCAGGATATTCTTTAGTCCAAGTATTTGTTGTCTTTCCAAATTTCTTCTTGTGGCTGATTTCAAGTTTCATGGTGTTGTGGTCTGAAAGTATGCATGGTATGATCTCAATTTTTTTGTACTTGTTGAGGGCTGATTTGTGTCCTAGCATGTTATCTGTTCTGGAGAATGTTCCATGTGCACTTGAGGAGAATGTGTATTCTACTGCTTTAGGATGAAATGTTCTGAATATATCTGTTAAGTCCATCTGGTCCAGTGTGTCATTCAAGGCCATTGTTTGCTGGTTGATTTTCTGTTTAGATGATCTGTCCATTGTTGTAAATGGGATATTGAAGTTCCCTACTATTATGGTATTATTGTCAATGAGTTTCTGTATGTTTGTGATTAATTGATTTATATATTTGGGTGCTCTCACATTTGGCACATAAATGTTTACAGTTGTTAGGTCCTCTTTGTAGATAGACCACTTAATTATTATATGATGCCCTTCTTCATCTCTTGATACAGTCTTTATTTTAAAATCTAGTTTGTGTGATATAAGTATGGCTACTCTGGCTTTCTTTTGTTGACCATTAGCATGATAGATGGTTCTCTATCCCCTTATTTTCTTTTTTTTTTTTTTTTTTTTTTTTTT